>NW_028301576.1:1295000-1597500 GCF_042242905.1 Orbicella faveolata | reverse complement strand
GCGAAGAGATCTACCAGCCAGCACCGATTAACAACCAACCTCGTCAACTGGGACATCCAACACCTTTAAATGCTCCTATACCAATGTCATTTGCACCCCTACAGCAATGCCGCTCCGGTATTCAGACGCTACCGATGGCCGACCTAGAGCCACCCCGAGACGCTGCTAATGCCCCAGAAATCAACGCATTTCAAGGTGATTTCATCAATGCTATCGACAAGACGTTTCTAAGCTCAAGGATCAATTTAAACCCCGATGACTACATGGGAGCCTCGTGGGCTCAGAATGAAGCTTCAAATCTTACCGTGTTGAATCCTGTAAACATCCATGAACACAACTCAGTTAACAACGGTGCGATGAACTTCCTAGGGAATGGGAATTATCCGGTCAGTTACGACAACGGTGTGCCTGCACTTAACGTTTATTCCAGCGCCCAAACAATGGCTTCAACTCCTCGACAACAGGAAATCCCCTACATATCCCCTACTAAGGATGACTTTGGCTATGTGCCTAGCATAACAAACATTTACTCAAGATATAACACACCTAATTATGTTTATGATCCCATGCGGAATGCAGTGCAACCAAACGGAAATGACAGCATGAGTTTCAATGGACTGCTCAACACGCCCGGTAGTTCCTTTGGCATAGACAGTTTACCTGTACATGATATTCAGCTAAATCGATTAGGAATTGGTGCAGTTTAACATTATTTGGAGAAAACAACTTTCCTATTCAATGTTATAGATGTGACTGAGTATTGACGTTTGTTAAAACATTTATGGTAACCTCTAAAGAGATCTTAATGAATCATTAACCACTATTTTATAAAACAGCACCAAGGTTCATCGAAAAAAACAAATATTCCACATGAATAGAAAAAAACAAAAAACAAAACAAAACAAAACAAAAACCAGAAACCAAACCTACGCGATATTTCGGAAAAAGGCCTCAACACTATTCTTGTTAAAAAAAAAAAAAAAATGAGATATACATTGAATTATTAACTGAATTCAAGCCAGCTATAAGTCTATTCTGGTTGGGTGACCAGCAGAGGCCGTTGTGTGGCACATAATCCTGCTTATTCTCGTGTTCTGGCTAGCAGTGACTAATTTAATAGTGGTATTTGATAGCTATAATAGCTTTTCTGCCTTGGTTAATGGTTAATATTCACTGGTTTGGCAAAGATAGAAACAGTTTTCCACCCATGTGGTAGGAAACAACGTGTATATTTAACTCGGCTCACCTGATGATTACGATTATTTTTTGGTCAAGAGCGACAGTATATAACCACTACGGAACTTTAGTTACGAAAACAGAATATCTTTATTATTTCCTTCAAAAGCATGGAAACCGCATTTTTATCTTGCTTCAAAAAAGAGTACAATTTAGAGGCAGGGTTTCCGCCACGTTTTACAATGTTTACGGATTAAATTAAAATGAGTTTCAGTCTTAATTTGCCAACAAAGTTTTAACATTCCGTGAGCAAAAAGAGGAATGGTGCCTTTCAAAGGTTGGTGACTTACTTATGCCAAACACTGTAGCAAATTTGTTAGATATATCTCGACAACAATGATAAGAATAATCTTAAATTTGAAATAATTTAAATGTAATATATTCCATGTAAACAATAAGTCAAGATCTAACAAACGTAAAGGGATTAATAGAATTTATTACATTTTAAAATATTGCAATAATGTAAAAGGAAAAGCTCTACATTTCGCAAAATTTAACATTAAGCGGCATCAAAGGGCTTTATTCAATAAAGTAGATTATTCTTTGCTGGAGTTACTAATTAATTTTCTTTAAGTAAACAAATTGATCTCAGAGTCTGACATGGATGCTCGCATGAATCGGTTGTAACAAGTTTAATTTACAATGCTTGGGTTGTTGGTTTTCATGTTAATTTCATGGGGGGAGAGATGTGTTTAACGGTAACAACAACAACAACAACAACAACAACAACAACAACAACAGCATCAACGGCAAGATAAAAAAAGAAACAAGCAAAAAGAACAAACATTTTGTATGCCTAAGAAACTTTAGTATGGCCTATTGACTAGTCTTTACTCGTAGCACCGGCAACATAGGTGACTATGCAAGCATCATATTGCAACTCTAAAAGAACCGCGGTGAGCGTGCCGGGCTCCGGATCAAACGGTCTGGGTTCGAGCCCTGGTCGGGGTCACTGCGTTGTGCTCTTGGTACTCTTTTGGATAGGGTACGGGGGGGGGGGGGGGTGGGGGGGGGGGGTGGAAAAGATGGTCTCATGGGCCACTGGATGATGCAAACTCTTACCAGTCAGCTATTGTGTTTATCGGGCATATCTATTGTGCTTAGTACACAAGTAGTGTGTTAATTAAATTAAATTGTTTCCACAGTTGACGGGCTTTTTTTTCAAAATGTACAAAAAAATATATATATATATAATACGGTATTTAGCATATGTTTTTATTTTCCCATATACGTAGTGAACATTGTCCCTAGAAAACTGATAAGAGTTTGATAAGCAGAAAGAGAGTAAACGCTAAGTGATTGCTCATTTCAGCTCCGACTGGATCTATCACTCCTCTTTTTGGCCTACCAACTTGAATACTAATAATAAACACTGTGTTCTTTCTTTTGCTGATATCTAATCACAAAAATTACAATTTAAACAGGGCGAGAAACGTCCAATTTAATTGACCTTCAATCTCTTAACAGGTCAAACAATCAATTAATTACTGATTAACGTGAATGCTTGGGACCCTCAATATCCGAGCCACAGATCATGAATAAAATGCTTCACTCACTCAATTAACGAACAATTGGGTAGGAGTGGACTTCTTGTAAGTTCCCACTTCAAAATCCCAAGGTAGTTGTCATTTCTTTGTAAACAGTGTTTTCATTTTTTACTTGTTTTACTGAGTCCATTATGCAGATGTGAACAAAATGTTGGATAGCTAAATTTCCCCCTCCCCTCCCTTCCCACTTTTCTTCACTTCCCAGGGCAAAAGAAGTGGGCTGTGAACTCTCGATGTCAAGTTACTCGGCCTGTTAGGGCTAGGAATCTTGGTCATAATATAACTAGTTTTTTTTGTGTCGTTAAGTTTTTTGCCTTTGTCTTTCATTACACGTAATGTTTTTGTGCGCATGGCTTTATGTACAAAAGAATTGGAAAACCGAAATGTAAAAATAGCTTCACATTACAAATATCCCAAATATTTTTGCGTCGTATCACAGAAACGTATCAGGGATGTTATGTTGAAGCCTTCCTTCCAATGAGCCAGTGAGTGCGGGTCTTTCCTTTCCCCTGTTGATAAAGAAAAAGGAAAAACTTTGTTACTAACAACAATCGCAAAACTAACAACCATTAGAAGTAGTGTACAATGCAAAATCAGTTGCTCAGGCTAGCAACAACAGAGGAACTGGTGGAAACCAGAAGATAAGGCTGACTGAAAACAAACGGAGGGTAAAAAAATTGCCACCACTTTGCCTAACGACGCAGCTACAAAACAGAGTTGACTGGCTGATTGACTGACTGACTGGCTGACTAACTGGCTGACTGGCTGACTGGCTGACAGACTGGTTGACTGGCTGATCAAAATGCTTACAAGAGACCTCGGGAGAATAGAAGTTTACTTTGATATTTATTTCCCAATATGACTTCCTTATTCCGTTCGTTAAATAACAGTTATTTTCATCACCTTTAGTTCTACTACACCACGAAATTCCGTTCGAAACTCTGTATTTTCCAAGCATTTTTTAGTCGCTTCACTGATATGGACTCTCATTGGCTGAAAAGTAAAGAAAAAAGAGGTTTATTTATAGTAAGATAGTATCGCCTCACTTTCTTCTACTCCACTTTCTTCTACTTCGTCGATGCTCTTACGTAGCGTCCATTTCTGTAAGATGAATTCACTTGGATTCTTTAAGCTTACACCAGGATGTCTTATTTGACCATATTTGTCGATTCCAAGTAAAAATCTGGCATTTTGAAAAGTTTCCTTAACAATTTTATGCAAATAATTAACAAGTATTGAACGAGATTGAGCAAAGTAACGTGCTTTGTCAGTGGAGAGCAGATCAATTATTATTTAAATCACTCTCTGATAGCTCAGGGAAGAAATCTGCCATTTTGCACTAGCGATCATGGTTACAATGAGGCATTGAGCAGAATATAATTTGCAGCAAAACACTTTTAGATGGTACTACGCATGAAAAGACCATTATTTGTAGGCAGCCATTTGCAGGTCGTGTGGTTGGCTCTCGACCAATGAAAAGGACGAAAAAAAATGCATCGAATGATAATTCCCAGTTATACACTCTGAGGTCGAAGGAGTAGAGTAAGAGCAAAATAAATCAGAGGCACCCAACGGATAATTCGGTAAATTATCTGTTCGGAGGGCCTTTAATCCCCTCTGAGGATTGTCACCTCGAACTTTCGTGATATGAGAAATTTAATGTCTGTTGTTTTCGGATTGTTAAAAATGTCGTTTTGAGTACCGAAAAAAGGTCAGCTATCATTTTCGGAAAGGCGATAAGACCTAAGGTTTTCGGGAAATGGACAAAAAAGCCCTAATAAACTCGAGAATACTCAAGTTCCCCTAGAATAACCGAAAAGATAAAATTTTTTTAGCGCAACCTAAAGTTAACCCACAGAGCTCTAAAAGTACTCCAGATAGCCCAATACACCGTTTAAAAGCATTTGAGAGAAAACGGTCGTTGGGTGCCCCTGATAAATGTTGTCTATATCCGGACCTCGGCATCCGGACTCCAGCCTGCCATCATCTACCCTAGATGTAATTGCCTTGAAGTATTTTGCGCTACCTGTGCCCAGCCCGGCGGTAAAAATTGAGTAGAAAAGAATACGAAGATTTTTCGAGCAACTTACTAGGGCAGTAGTCCTGAGCCGTGAGGCAATGTTAACCGTGTCTCCAAACAGGCAGTACTGGGGTGTCCTCTCACCAACTAATCCCGCTGCCACGGGGCCAGAATGCATACCTGATGGATAACAGGTAAAGGGACGTGAAATTCAACTTTAAGTTTAATTTCTCTTGCGTCTGTCAACTGAATCGTAAAGAGTCTAAAAATTCTACTGCGGGGAAATGTCGTAACTTACCAATAGTTACTGTCATCGGCTTCTTATTGGCGGGATTCTTGAGGAGTGTAACAGCTTGTAACATATCAAGGGCCATTGCCGAGATCGGCTCAGCATGACGCGCCTTCTTCACTGGAGCACCACTGACCGTCATGTACATTGCATCCCCTAAGGTTTCAAACTATAACACACGCACGATTAATGAAATCGATCTTTTTTAATATAGAGATAAATGTCGTCTATTTTTGTCAGACTAGCTCACGTATTTCATCTTTAGACGCCCCTCAGATGTCATTCCAAACGTGTCAGACAATGGACTTTATTCAAAAACCATGTCCGAGTTGCCTTTTTCTTCTATAAGAAAACAAGTCCTCAAAAGAAACTATTCATGTATGAAAATTAAGACTCGTTTTGGTATAGAGACAAAGAGCCATTTAGAAAATGTGTGATTGTAATGCTAGAATGAGTGTCGACTTCGCTGATAATCAACTTCGAAGTCTCTTGCCAACAGGTTACAATGACGCACTGTAGCTGCTGGGATTAACAGATGAGAACATATTTTTCGTTGATCCGTCAGCTATTTTACTTATTGTTTTTACCTTATAAACATCATGCTGTTCAGTCAACTTGTCGAACGAAATGAACATATTGTTGACAAGGTTGACAACTTCCATGGCGTCCACTTGAGAACAAATGGTGACAAAGCCATCCAGGTAACTAAACATCACAGTAACGTTCTCAAAATACTAAAATAAGAATGTTAGTCTTAACAGGGTGATTCACGCTGCAAATTACCTAACCGGCTTTACGTTTCGGCCTGACATCAACCTCGTTTGGTCTTGCCATGGAAATTTTGGCTCGGCTATGTCTCACTAAATTACGAACCATAGCTCGACCAAATTCGCCTGATACATTGCAACCGAAGCGTACCATAAAGGATCAATAATTACAATCTTAGAGTGGACACAAGGTTTTCGGGTAAGCTTGCCCATCGGAATGCATGTCTTTTGCTTAGCAAAGTCGTAAATGAGAACAATGTAATAACACTTCGCTTCTTAAATTAAATGGGCTAGGTCACGCTATTTTAGGTAGTTTTGTCTAATTTTGTTAACTATGAGCTCTAAACGTCAAATTGGCAGAGCAAAAGTCTTTCATTTTGCAAAATCACGGCCACATAACAACTGATAATGATTTCCTAGCTGTGTAAATTACATTTTGATACAATCTGATATAAATGTGAAAACAGGTGGGCCAACGTTTTTCAAATTTACCCAAATGCAATCCATTTTAATCCTCTCCAGTTTTGTCCGTCCATGTCCCTTCTTGGCTTTCCTGTGTTTTGTTTGAGATCTTCTATAGTTTTGAGCCGTTTTTGTGATATTTTAGTTAATTCTATGACCATCTGATCAGTGCTGAAATTGCCTAAAATAGCGTTATCTAGCCTCTTTAAGCTGTAGCTCGTTCAGCCCTTACTTGTTTTGTTTGTCAGTTGCAATACGTTATGCACGGCTCGGTCTCATACACTATAGGAATTTCAACCAATTTTTTCCCAATACGGACCTCATGATTTTTCAACTACATCTATATACTTATCATGAACTGAAAAGAGAAGGTGACAGGCAAAGAATAGAATGAAGACTTCTTATAAACCTCGTAAAATGGTTTCCATCTTTACTTTTCATCTTAGCAAATTTACCTCACAAGTTTCCACTGCTTTTCCTCCGAGTTTCAATCTGTCAGCGATGGCTTTTGGCATCATTCTGCAGAGCAGCTCCTCGCTTCTTTTTCTCTCCTGCGCCAGCTTCTCCATGTTTTCTTCTAAGGCCTTTCCTTTGTCGAATTCCTAGTTAGCCAAATAAAATTAAGCTATCATTTAGATGACGGCGAATAACACACTTTCTTCGGTATCTATACTAGCTTATACTGGGATGTCATTAATGTCCAATTTTCTATCCTTCGTAAATTAGAAGACGAAGACAAAAGTATTCATTTCTTCGCGAATTTATGGTGTCAGGATTACATGTACCGGGAGGAAAAGGTTAATTAATGAGACTTTTAGCTTTTCCTTCCAAAGCTACAACAGTATTGGAGCCCATCCACTTAAGTTGCATCAGTGCCGTTGTTTATATAAACGTCATTTTTTAAATTCGCATATTAAGGTGAATACGAGGAGGTTTTGACGTCTCCAGTGCACCTTCAAACGTCAGAACAGGCAGGATACAAAAAAGTAATGTAAATGTGGCTTGTTCCCGAAGACTTAAGCTTAGTCGCCTTTTAAGTGCAATCCCTTGGTGTTAATTGTCACGTTTAACTATCTGGTTCTCTTAGAAAGCATTGCAGAACCGCCTTAGTGTGCACCAAGCTCGATGCCTAAGATTCGAGTCTCACAACCTCTTGAAACTTACATGGTCTCTGGCCATCTCTAGTTGGGGCAGCGGTTTTATTCCAGAGAGCGCCATTTCATGTGACGTGTCATGCAAACCCAGGTCGTTCATATAGAGACCAATGCGAGTCATCTCTTCCACTCCTCCTATTCTGTTTAGAACAAAGTAAGGCATATCACGGCGTAACTCCTTTATACCCGTATACTAATAGTAAACAACATGTAAAGAATTATCAAACATACGTTATAAGTAAACATTGATTCCTAGACTTCCTGGCTATAAATGGGGCGGCTTAGAAGCGGGCGCTTACAACCGACATGCCAAGTGATTGGCTAAATCCTGGTCTCTTGTCACTCTCCACACTATTTTTGGCTACATTTACCTAGTATTGACAAGAGCAACTCGACAGAGAGATCAGTAGATCTGTAACTCTTACGGTAGAAATAGCCTTCCATTTCGAACTTATATTTTCAATACGTTGTGGTCGGCGCATTTCCCTGGCCTTCCTTTTGATACCGGGAAACTCCAAAAACACTGAGATACAGAGTGTAAAATCAGGTAGATCATGGGGTGAGAAACGAAAATTGCAGCAGGTATGATAATCTGGTGCACTACGAACAAATACTAACGTACAATGGCGAGCAGATGTAGAGTATCTTATTCCAGGATTCCATGAACTTCATCATGCCTTTGAGATGGAGTTTAGGTTTGTAGGACATCGTGGACTCGTAGCTTTCCTTCTCAGTGGAGAGAAAAAGAGGGCATTCCGTGCCGTTGCTTTGTAAGTTGAAAGAGGACTGCTGCATCCTAAAATTTGCCATTGTCGGACGACGGGTTGTTGGAATCGTGCAGACCAACTCAAAAATCACATGTCTCGTCTTAAACTAAAAAGCGCATATAAACCAAAAGTTTAAACCCAGCTCTAACTTAATAAATAACAGGAAAATAATTGTTAACAAGGTTGTTAAAGGTAAACAAGCTGAAGTCTATTCTGCAAAATCTCCGTAGAAGAGATTTTAGCGTCTCGATAATATCTAAATGTGAATACCAATCGATATTTCCCATTATCTTAGTGTATAATAACAGTGCAGTGGAGGCTTCATGGTTAATGCGCTCGACTCCGGATCGAGCGGTCTGTGTTCGAGCCCTGGCCAGAGTCATTGCGTTGTGTTCTTGGGCGAGACACTTAACTCTCACAGTGCCTCCCTCCATTTCTGCACCAAGGAGAGTAGAAATACTGCTAATCACCTCATGCTACAAAAACCGGAGATAAGCGCCGGTTTGATGGACCACTTGGCTCGTATGCAGACTTAACTTACAGGTTCTTACAAGAACAATGCAAAATATCTTTAACGATTAGTCTCTAAAAATCAACTGAGTTTCTTACTGTTTCCCAAGTGAACTCTGCGTTTGGTCTCCTCATTGTAAACATCTCTCTTACGTCATTACCGATGGTTCGACTTCCAATAGTTGATATGATTCCATGCCCTGCCATATTGATTGTCATATCACACGACAAGGCAAAGCTAAAAGGAAATATGCTAAAAAACACTTCAACACTGACACTGCGCTTGCTCTGAACAGTTAATGAGTTTGGCCCGCGAACTTTGTGCCCAGTGTTGTTGAAACCAAGGCGGTAAACCACGC
This sequence comes from Orbicella faveolata, assembly GCF_042242905.1. NCBI lineage: Eukaryota > Metazoa > Cnidaria > Anthozoa > Scleractinia > Merulinidae > Orbicella > Orbicella faveolata. The sequence goes on along the minus strand of NW_028301576.1, from coordinate 1,588,389 downwards.
GGGTAGTACTGTTAGTGACTTTATTGCTGAGTATTTTGATGTCCACTTCCAAGTTGTAAAACGAAGATGCGATTTCCTTGACTTGTCCAATCACATAGTACATGAAGCCTTTTCGTTTTGAAATATAATGCAGAGTTAGACCTGTACTCGTTTCTTCTTCACAGAAGAAGCTTGGTGACGACATCTTTGGATAACCAAAGCGCATGTGCTCGTGTAGGTTGTCAATTCCGATGAGGAAATCCCGGAGATATCTACCACTCACGCGAATGATCCGATCGTATCCGTAATGACTGAAGAACTTTACAAAACAAGCGCCAAAATATTGCATAAAATCATCGCTAACCATGTCGGTTTCATCTCCAAGGACTTCCTCCGCAGCATCGGCGATCTTTTTCATGAAGCTCTCGCTATAGCGTTTGTGTGTAATGAACAAATGATCAGTAATCTCAGCGCGTTCGCGGATCTTTTCCCATGTCTTCTCGCCGTATTTCTCGGTCAGGTAGTACTGAACACTTTCCAGTAGCATTCCGTACATGTTGAATGTGTAGGTCTCTTAGTTCTGATGTGAAACCTGGAATATGTGTAACAAAATTTGAACACTGTGAAACTATATTGCCCTGCTATAGCAGATACCTTAGCCTAATGAGGTATCATTTCTTTACCGAAATATATGTATTGTGTTTTTGGTCGCAGCCTAAACGCTTGTTACCTATTCATTGATTGTCTATCATACGATGCCAGTCAAGTGCATCATCAACTTTTTCGGTGTTAAGTGATAGTTATCTTCCGACAACTGACATCTTATCTTCTACTTTGACAAGGGCTAGAAATATATTAAAACATTTTGTTTGTTATACATTACAAGTCACAGAGACATTTTAGGGAGTTTTGTATTTTTCACCATTTTTGAATTTGGGCATAATGTTCTAATAAGATTTTCTTGGACACTCAGAAACTTTGGCTTAGAAGCTAACAAGCTTGGAAAACGTTATTAACTGTACTGATGATTGGTCATTGCTCGGCACAATACGTCCCAGAATTTGCTGTCTATTTCTTTGTATAATATTGAACAGCATCTGGCAATGCAAGCCGTTTTCACTGATCCGGCCGTGAATTGAAAAGCCGCCGATCAAAACTGGCAGATTGCTCTCGGGATCTTCAACACTGATTGTACTGAACGTCCATAGAGAATAAAATTAACTCGCATTGGCCAAAGTGCGCACATCTTGTCACCCTTTAACTAACAACTACAACTTTTATCGTAGTTTTCATTTATGAAGAGTGGGGCGTTAGCGAGTGAACATATCTGTCATTAAGGGACCTCAGTCACGGTATTTTGGCCCTGTACAAAATAACCTTCAAATTGAAGAAAAGCTGAAAATAGTAGTTTACTAAGATGGAAAAACACCAAAGAGATGATGATGAAACATTAAGGAACAATGATGGTTAAGGATGGAGAAGATAAACACGGATTGCAAACGACAAATTTGAAAAATTTAGGCTTAACGTTTCAGAATGCGCAAACTGTGAAGTAGCTCCTTTAATTCTCTCTCTTGATTGACTTAATTTTGACTTGTTGTCTTCCATTTCAAGAGAACGCTTCCCTTTGCATAATAAAAACAACTGCATTTTAGTAAATGCTATCTTCAGAGAGGTTCTTCCTACTTATTATTTCTTTTTTTTTTTTACATTTTTAACGTTACAATATTTTATTCAATCTTCTTAGACACCTGCAAGCTTTCATAAACTTCATTGACTTGCTTCTGATTGGCTTCCTGTTGTCACTGTTCTAACATATCACGTTATAGAAAACACTCCGGGCACGTTGATTATCGGTTTTCTAACAAGGTCGACTAAAACTGATATCCATTGCATCAGTGGATTTTTTCTACGCTTCAGCTGAGGTTATCATGATTGTAAAACCTGTAAGAAATGTTTTTCAGCATCCTTAGCCGTAAAAACACCAATATTGAACTTTCGTGGTCAGATAAAAACTTATATTGTCTTCATCTTGAGCCATAAAGTGAATATATTTTTATAATAACTGTTCGTTTTTTGAAGTCTGTTGACAATGAATATCGCATCATTTAATCAAATCTGGTAAATTCAGTGTTTAGTCCATCTATATAATGTTCACTCGACGTTCTATCATTATTTTCAGCAAATCATCTCTTGTAAAAAAAATCAGTTCTTTCTTCGCGACGTTACAAACATTATTTTAAGCTGAAACATTTTATATTTCATTTAGGCCGATGGAGATTGTTTTTGTTTATTCTACAGAGTCTGCAGTTCTCGCAAACAGGCGATAAGTGATTTATCCTCCATGGCCCTGTTTATCTAATCCGATCAGGCTTCGTCAATCACCCAATAACTAAACGGCAGAAATGTCCTCTGTGTTTTTTTCCGTTTTTTTTTTTTGTATTTTTCATCATTAAATTGAAAAGATGACCAACATCATTCTCTATTATAAATAACGCAGTTCTGATGTTTTGCTCCGCTCAAATGATATGTATTCTCATAAACGCTCGCTTCATGGTCTTTCAAAAAAAATAGTTACAAATAAAAGGGCTGTTATATTAAATTATAAAAATAAAATGAAAAAAAGTCCAAAGCGACTTACCAGGTACGTAAAAGTGGACTTTAAAATAATCGGTACAAAAATCCAAACTATTGACAATTACTTTGACAATTTTTTTTTATCATAGCTCGATCAAAGCTGCGATATTTTAGATTTCGCTAACATCTATGCTTGTCTCGCCTGTGACAGATAATTAGTGCAAGCCGAAAAAAAAAATCACCAATGGCGGCGGATTTGAGCGAATTTAAGATATTGGTGTCTGACAGAAATAAGAAATAACGCTAATCCATAAAAATCATGATAACAGTAATAGTGTCTTAATGGAACATGTAACAGAAGGGATTTCGAGTGGTATGCACAGTTTTAGAAGAAACTCTTAATTTATCACCAAATTTCGTTGGACTTCTAAAACTTTATAAATTACTTTTGTTTAAGGGGAGAGAGAAAGAAATGTTCTAAACGGAAGCAGATTTCGCCGCAAACGATAACAATTCTCGATAAATTCCAAGTTGCCTAGGGTTGAGGTTATATAAAGTGTGATATTAATGAAACAAAATGGAGCACTTTAATTTACTGCGCGGGGAACATTACCGAGGAAATACTTAGATAACAATAAATGACAGATGTCAGATCATGCATTAATGTAGAAAGTTTTCATAGATATTAGCAAAAAAGGATAGTAGAAGATCGATTTCAGTGAATGTATGAACTTATATGAGCGATACCGAAGTACCGGATATGCTTAATATCTGAAACTATTTCAAGTTTTATTCTCCTGTTTTGTATAACGCTCATGCAGTCATTTTCTAATTTTTGGTAGTTATATTTTAGTGTGAATGTTTTTAGCAGCTCAGTCGTTAGTTTTACAGGCTGATCTATTACTGTTATTGATACTTCTGAGAAATCCTCCTGGTTGCTACTGTTTTCATGTTGACTTCCTAGAATGACATTTTTTAAAACACTTTTTTGAAGCGAATGTGACTGTTAAACGCAGCCGGAATTAAATGATCGCACAATTTTAATCTAACAAATCCGGAAAGGAAGAAAAGGAGAAATGTAGGATTTTATCAGTTATTTGTAAAAATTCAGGGCTTTCCGGTAAAATCAGTGTTGATAAAATGCCAATTAATTGATTCGAGGAAAAAATATACTGTGTTCACCATGAGAAATCTGACGCTTTTTTTGTTTTACTCCATTTTCAGAGCAAAAAGTGTTCGCACAGAAACAGCTTTTATAAACTTAATGGGGAAGAATGGGAAGAATTCTAAGAAAAACTATCAAACTTTCTGAAGGTGATCAGGAGAGAAAGTAAATACTTATAGGAAGGTACTATAATTGTTAACCCGTCACAACACTAATTCAACCAAGAACTGACAAAAGGTGATCTCAATTAGCTACTCTTCTAACGCTATCTATGATATAAGAAGTCTCTCTTATGTTAAAACCTTAAAGAGGAAAGATACTCAAGAGTTGTTAACAGTTGCACTTTGTTCTTCTAATCTTCAAGACATTTTTAACCTGATTCTATTTATATAAAACTATTGATTTGATGCTTTTGAATGCTTTGATACTTAACTCCTTTAGCTTCTAAAGTTTTTGGTTGGTATGGTATCTTGATTCCAAAAACCAGACTCCGAAAGAGAATCCCTTTGGTGAAATTGGTGTTGTCTTTGTTGTTTTGAAGTAAAATTGATCTACGCCATTCAGACTTTTAACAAGAAGTGATAACGGCCGTTAGCTTCACGGTAAAGGTAAAGGTAAAGGTAAAGGTAAAGGTAAAGGTAAAGGTAAAGGTAAAGGTAAAGGTAAAGGTAAACTTTATTTAGCCAGGGTGGCCCATTCAGCGACGAGGCTGATATCCAGAGGGGCCCTCCATTTACGGTTACGTAAATGTTCTAAAAAAATCTCGTTTGTTATTATTGACGTCATGACACTTTTGCTAACTTCATGGTCTCAATACACTATTCTTAAAAGGAAATATCTGCTTTTAAAAGAGACACAAAATCATAAAAAGATAATTTCTTGAAGTGAATAATGAGGAAAAACTTTGAAATCATACAATGAAAAAAGATCGTAATTATATCCCTTCTTTCCATCCTGTAATTAAAATACTACAATTTCCGAGTAACTATAAATAGGAAAGAATTAATTATTAAGAATTGCTATTTTTTTTCAAGAACACAGAATATATTGGCTGGATTTTCTGTAAACGCAATTGTGAAAAAAGTTTCATTATCAACGACTTTCCTCGCAGAAAATTGATAACTTATCAGATCGGTACCGATTAATTTAAACGAAATGTGTTATCGCAGATCTCGCTCTTTATTAACTTTTACACCTTTTACAACAGAAATGTGTAGATGGACGATCTTAACATAGATTTAATTAATTTTTCATCTCTTGTGGATGAAGACGAATGGAAGTTGCATATACATTCTAATTTAATTCGAATTAAAGAAATAAAACTGATTTCCAGGCAAACATTTTCAAATTTTGATAAGGCGTCGCAAACAAAAATGTAACTTTACTTTGTCTTCCTCAATTTGGGCGTCAATAAAAACCTTATTTCAGAGAAAAAGCAAGAAAAGATTGCTTATATATCTAGACAATAAGTGTCGTGGTTCATGTAGTGGAAGTGTTTGGAAGATGCAATGTTTCTTTTTGCACAATGTTTAGCAAAACAGATCGGCGTAACCTCAATATAACAGTTTCTAAAGTTACCAGTACACAACGTCCCCGACTTGAAAGATTTGGCTACTAAATACTGCAAATAAAATTGAAGAAATACGCTTACCCTTGTCTGTGGAGTCGCGAATGAATGATTTAAGCGGCCTTGCCTCTAATTTTCTTCAGCAGCAAGTAATTCATCAGTCGCAGTTCTAAAGTTATTATACCCAGCGTTTCCAGTAATATATTATTTATACAAGAAATGGCGACTGAATGAAACCGAGAGAAACTTACTCCATTCAGTTGACCTCGTCGAATTAAAACTGACGAATAGAACGCAAGTAATTAACTAGCGCTTTGAAATGTCGAATCAAAATAACTAATCTCTTGTGTTCACAAAATCAACACGAACCAAGGTAAAGGTGGGATGTATTTTTAACACGCTGTTTCGGATGTTTCTCTTCCATTGACTTCCACTCACATATCTCAGTGATAATTTAGTTATCATTCCTTATGCTTTCTTTTCGATCAGTTGAAGAAACTGACAGAGGAATGGCAAAATACATGTATAAATTCAATAAGATTATTATAAGAGGCATTCATTTCTTACAAAAGTCTTCCATGATTTTGAAAACGAAATACATTAAGCTTCATGTTTTTCAGTCTTGTCTTATTTCGTAACTTTATACTGATTGTGCGTGAGTTAATTCGCAAAATTTATTTCAAATTTCATTCCAAATTTGACGGTGATACAGAATTAGACTACAGAAAGGATTTAATAAATACATGTCTGACTTCTATTCGTTATCAAATTCTGTTCGGTAACGCTAATATGTCAAACGTGCTTGTTAATTTTTGTATCAATGATTGACAGTTTCGTTTTCTTAACTGTCAGTGATTCGAGGCTGGAAATAAACATTAATATAATACTTATAACATTTTACCTTACTACGTTCAAATAAACTGAGTGATCAAACAGTAATATTTTGAGGTTGTCAAATTATGCGAGGGAGTACAAAATTTATACAAATTAGCGTTTTAAACAGAATTATTCAGAGCCAATGTTTTACGTGATTGTGAGAAAAAATTCCCATCAAGTGTTTTTTACTAGTAGAGGTTCTTGCCAATTGTTCTAAGCTTAAGTTATTGGCACTAAGGTTATAGCGTGCTGTCAATCGGGCAAGACTGGAGCGGCTTTGATTGTTGTAACTTAACTATTTAATGAAATATGTACGTTGTCGCTAACGTTCGACATTTCCTTGCCTAATGTTCTAAGCTAAAGGTATTGGCACGAAGGCTATACAGCGTACTGTCGATCGGACAAGACTGAAGCGGCTTTCATCGTTGTAACTTAACTTTTTAATGAGATGAGTACGTTGTTGCTAACATTCGACATTTTCATTTAACTTTATGTGATGCGACAAAATATTTCAAAGTTAATTTTTTCGTCAGCGAAATGAAAATTAATAAATTAATACAAGTCTTTATTATCCAACTGCAGCGAATACCGTCCAAATAACAATACAAATATACAGCGATATTGCACAGTAGAAAACCTGTTTGCCGTATTTGTACAGTAGAAAACCTGTTTGCCGTACAGGTCGGCGCGCACGCAAAACTGTCGCTCTCTCCCTCTTTCATTGATAAAATTATTGACTACAGCAGTTGGATAATAAATCTCTTATTAGATGTTTTGGTGTGTAGTATCGCTGTACATTTTCACTCGTTGTTCGTATTTTGACTCGCCCTACGGGCTCATCAAAATACGGCACAACTCGTGAAAATATACAGCGATACTACACACCAAAACATCTAATAAGATATATATATCGTTCAAATTATCAGATGCTGTTTGAGATGTTCATAAGCCGGAATAAGAACTTAGGGTAAATTATACCCCATATTTGAACGGGCAAAAGATTCAATTCAAGGTCTTATAGGCAACAAAATAGAATGACGCTTCTCAGATCAGATGATAAGGGTGCTGTATTTTTAAAAAACAAATTAACCCACGGACGTACAAGGAGGAAGGGGGGGGGGGGGGGATTAAACTGGGAAACATACCAAATGCTGACATTGTTGGTATTCTTCTCGAAGATCATTCTCCATACCAGTGTAGCTTGGACAGTTTCTTTTTTCTCCTCATTTTAGTGACCTTAAAAATTGTTCGGAACTTACTCGTTGATCTTCGCAGGTCTCGGAAGTCACCAGGAATTCTCGGAAATGTTTGTAAATTGATCTGGAACATTTTTATTTGTTAATTCTACGGCCTTAAATAGAAGACCTTTTTAGCACCGATTAGCTCAAGGGTTAAACAATAACGTTTTACAGCTGGTAAAAGTTAGTTCCCACGAGTGAAGTTAGAATGCGTACTAGTACTAGAATGAGTACTAAAAATTGTTCGCATGCTTAAAACATTGTCTGTGTTAGCTATCCCTAATAGCAGCTGTCATCTATTAATTCAGTGTATAAACAAAACAAAATGGTGGATGCTTTGTTGAAGGGGCTCACTTCGCAGTTAATATTTCAGCTAGAATATCATGTGTGACAAATAACTCCTTAGTTTTGGCGCCAAATTTCAGCGTTAATTAACAATTTTACTTTTGACTTATAAAACTGCCATGGCAACGTTTGGCGCGAAATTTCTCGATACTATAAAAAAGTTAGAACCCCACGATTGTAAGGGTAATTTGTCACCCATGATATTAAAAGGTGCTCATATGGTATTTTGACAATACGCGCTTGAAATTATTTCCTAATTTCACTCTTCACCATATTTGATTACCGCATACTAATTCAAAGCCTTCTCTTAAATTTCTACCCGTATTGACAAACATGCAGAACTTTCCTACGGACTATAAACAAATAAACAACCTCGACAAACTGACTTACATATGATAACTGCCTAGAATACCATTTATCACTTTAATAACAACTAAGCTAAATGTAAAAGTTCTTCAATATAAATAGTGCTTTTGTTAGCATCTAGAATTGAAAACGACAAGAAAATAATTAGAAATTAGCGGCATTTTTTCAAATCAACAATTATTTCATCCTCACTTTTCTATCTAATGCGGTTATGACTACAATAGACCAGAATGTCATTGATATCATTAATTGATAACATTAATTAGCATTGCTGAGAGATGTCACAGTTTTTGGCTTGGTGTATATATGCATCTATAACTTTATACTAGTAGTAATCGTAGATTAAAGAGTGCGTTAGAGTTTTCGTAGGTTTGGTATGTTGAAAAAAAAAAAAAAAAAAAAAAAATTCTAGGGACAGCATTTTGTGCCTGAGCTTTTAGGTAGCCGTGAAATTGGTCTCCGTTCAGCAGGGGTGAAAATCAATGAAATGATCGCAAAGAACGTGAATACGAGAGGGTTTGTTCTCGTTTATACATGTATTATGCAATATTAGTTACGACCGGGTCAGTAAAATACATGAACTGCAGTCGGTAGGCCGCATTTAGTCCGCAATCTCCATTTTATACCTGAGTCTGCGCGCGTTTTATGCCCAGTCCGTAAGTTTAGTCCACGTTTTATACCTAAGTTCATGTTTTGTACCCAGTCCGTAGTCTGTAGCCCGCAGTCCGTAGTCCCCAGTCCGCAGTCCGCAGTCCGTAGTCCCCAGTCCGCAGTCCGCAGTCCCCAGTGCATGTTTTGTACTGACCGTGTAAATCGACACCAATCATGTTTGTTCCGTCGGTACGCGAGACGACGTGCTTTTATTACCAAAACTAGGACAATTATTTGTTTACGAACACGACTTTGAATCGCCTTGGCTTTGGGGTAAGAGCTACAGGGCATTTTCACTTCCAAAACAATGAAACGGAGGCCATATTGGTGTACCAGAGCAATCCTGTAGGAGTTGAACTCTTTTCCTATGCAAACACTTTCGTCGCGCATTGGGTTTATGTTACACATTTTGTGCACAGAAATCTAGGCGACAGAAGTGAAACTACAAATTTCCTCCTTTCATTTATTAAGCAGAAAGCAGCGTTGGTTTTTGTCGAAGAGAAGAGGGTACACACCCCGCAGCCAAACTACAGCTTTCTGTTCGTACGAAAAGTCGTGCACATTTCATTAAGACATGTCTGCAAGGTTTTAAAATGCCATTAATACTGAACTTCAGTATCCGGTACAGTCTACAATAAGCCGCCTCGACACTCGAAAGTCCACATTATTGCGCAACAGTCGAAAGAAAGCATATGGATGAACAAAGAGATGACGTCATTCGCCCCTGAAGAATTTCTTTTGGGGGACCAAATTGGTGCCCCCGATAGATAGATAGATTGATTGATAGATAGACAGATAGATAGATAGATAGAAACACAGATCTCGAATTTTTATGTATTACGCGATTAGAACTGCGTTCTGTCGAACGCAGTTATTTCATATTTTATATTTATATTTCACTATCACACTTTTATTTATAATTTTATCTATTGATTGATATTTAACTAGTTTTTCCTTTTGTTATTTTTGCCATGCGTTTTATAAATTTATACATGAAGCCCTGGTTCGGATACCGGTGGCAACCTCTTCCCACGCATGAGATTAGTAACTTGATTGATTGATTGACCGATTGAATAACAACTAAGTTAAATGTAAGAGTCTAAAATGATAAGAAATAATTAGAAACAAGCGACAATTCTTTCATATTAAGAGTTATCCTGTGGCCACTTTTCTAATTAATGCGTTTATGTCGACAGTGGTCGCAGCGGACCACATAACATAAACCGTGTGTCGCTCGATCATTCACCTTAATTAAAAACTTTCTTATATTAGGCGAACTGCAAGAATATACTCCCAGAAAAAAAGATGACAATTTCATCAGCAAATTCAATATGAGATGGTTTCGAAAATGCCTTGGTTAAAATTAAACTCAAATTTTCAAGAGTGGCATGGTAAAAATTAAAGGAAGGATGCGGACACACTCACCAATGTTTGGCCGTCTTTTCAATTGTTAATTAGCATTTTTCGCTGGCGTATACTGCACCATTGTATGGTTTCCTTCGCGATTCCAGCGTAGAATGAAGTTGGAACTTAGATTCTGAATTATCTAAGGGCTATAGCCTTTCACTTGGCAATCTTGGCACGAAACCTGAAGTTTCATTGAAACGTTTCCGCGATGATCATCTCTAAACCGGAAGTTCACAGATAGATATTCGGTGACATGTCTGCGTAAATGTTCCTCTAATGTTCTTAAAATTACGTCATGTGCACTGACATTGTTTAGGTTGAGATCGTGTGTCGTGTTTTTTCTCATAAAAATGCTAAGCACTGAAAACAGATGCAACATGATTGAAAAGTATGTTTTCGATCATTTACTAGAAGCCTTCAAAATACTACAAAGAATAATTTTGACGGTCGGTGTTTTTTTGTCTTCGAAAACCTGCCTTTCGAAACTGGAATAAGAAAACTCGCTTTTTCAATCAAAGACTTAATTGCATTTACGGTTGAGTAGGCAGATTTTGATTGTAAGCTACAAATAATAACTGATATAGAACCGATGGTGGCCTCTCGCGGTAAGGCGAACATGATAATATAAACAACACCCACTTAGTTTTTGCTATTGTGCGTGCACAAGTTTTTCTCTCTATGAATAATGATATAAGTACATAGTTAGCGCGCTGTTTGGCTTCCTTTAAATGTAAACGATCACTAGCTGAATCTTCCGGTGTTATTTTCAAAATCAGAATCGAGTCGCCGAGACCGAAAACTTTAATCTATTTTTGTGGCATCCACAATTATGGGTATAAACGTTAGCTTGTGACTAAATTATCGCTTGTCTTGATTAGGCCTACTCTGGGACCTTAACTTAAGGCGACTTTGGGCGATTTAAGGCGACTTTAGGCGACTTAAGTAGAATTGGCAGAAAAAACATTGCGACTTTTGGCGATTTTAGGCAATTTTAGGCAACTTGAGGCGACTTAAGGCGACTTGAGGAGACTTTATTTCACTCGAGTGATAAAAAGTTTAAACTTAGCAACAGTCTCTCCATGTATCTCTTGCAATAAACCAACATTGTACCAATACTGGTACATAATTAAGTCACCACAGTCTCAAAAATCCAGGGCCGGGTTGTTCAAAGCCTGATTAAACTAACCCAGGATTAGAGAGAATTTTGAATACTTTCATTTTTGTAGCTTTTTGGTCCAGTTTTCTGTTTATGTTGTTTGTCTTTCACTTTTGAGTTTGATTCATCCTAAACTACACAACCATAAGCAGTGAAAGATATTTCTATAAAAAGAATATATTACCTGGGTTAGCGTTACCCGGCTTTCGAACAATCCGGGACAGATTTCAAACCATTACAAAAAAATACTAAAAAGAAGAATTACCGCAACACTGAACAGTTACTACTATAAGAACAATAATAACAATAAATACCGGCAAGGTAGCATGAATATTAGTGAAGATGTCACAATAAAACGATCAAACAAAACTAATAAAAATATATTCACAGTGACAAAAGTTTTAAATTTAATATCTCTTGATTTAATTTGAAATGTCTGTATATTTTCCATAAATTATTCAAAAGACAGGGAAATTAAAATTAATTTAGCTTATTTACATGCATTTATTTTACAATGCTTCCCAAATTATAAAAATGAGTATTTTGGTAGACTTATCTGCCATATTTTTGGCATCTCCATCGTCACTTTTGGCATGGGAGTTTAACAAATGGCATGGCTTTCCAAAGTTGCTCAGTCCTTTTCAGGGCCCCATTCGATTTGTTGCTCTCCTACCTCAGTCAGACAAAACATCCCAATACCGTAATGAGTACCGCATGCTAAGCTCCTACGTAAGAACACTTCCTGCCAAATTTCACCAGCTACATGTACTTATCTGGCTCAAGAAAACTTTGATGACCCTGGCAAGTTTACTGACAGTGAATCCAATCTTTCTAGAAGGTTTTTTACCACGGTTGATCAGACCACCAGGAAATATACCTTCCAAGCTTTCACTAGTTTCCACCTGACACATACCAAATGCCCACAACGACATTTTCACAACGAAATACTAGAAATTGATATATCGATGCCAGACACACTGGTCTCCACCATTTTGATTCTACCAGTAACCCTTGCGCCGCTAACTGGTTTCCATGCTTCAAAGAGACAATATATCGCCTTGTGCCACGAAAATTCGAGTTCTCCTGCTAAGTGATCCCGAATGTAGATTTATTTCAAATCACCCGATAATAAATCACTATATTCAAATTTCGGAGAGTATTAGTTTGGCGATTTGTTTTCTTTCTTGTTTTTTCTAAAGGCCTGTCGGAGTAATCATATCGCGTAAGCTCGCGTACACTTAGGTCACGGGGCCAAACTAAGTCACGTGTTCCAAACATTCGCCTGGCGGCCATGTTTACCGAGAATTGATCATAGACAATTTTCTGTACCTTAGCTTTCGATAGTAACTGTAGCGCAGTCCACGTTAAGTGTATAAGATGATTTGAATACCTGGCTTCATCAAATGTATGAAAAGGATAGATATTATGCTGCAAGTTGGTTCGTCCAATTACGAAATTCAAACGTTTAGAGTTGGCCGAATGTGGAAGTAAAATGCAATGACTTTTGCTGGAGAAATGGCCCACTTTTGTCACTCTTTTACACTGGGTAAGTAAAGTACTTAAAGCCTAGACTCAGTTCGGTCCAATTGACTTTGGATGACCATTTGGTTTTTTACTGCTTAGTGTAAAAGTGATTAGAACGAATTGAGCCTTAACCCAGAAATATCTTTCTGTTTTTTTTTCTTTTCTTTTCATCTTGATGATCTGGAACATCTCTCACTGTTGTTGTTTATCAATTATACACTATAGGTCTTCGAAAGATTTGATTCAGTAATATCTTACAAACATTAAAATAAGCTTAAATAAAATTATTGCAGTATAGTCATTTGTTATATTTCTCCATATTTAGGATATTTCTTGATGATAACACAGAGTGACATCTTTTTTATTAACTCTTTTACAATGAAATACAAGAAAAAATTAAAACTTAATAGAAATACAAAGCCATCTGTGAGAGAATATAGATCAGATTGTCATTCCTATTTAGGTATTGTCTACATGTAGACATTATTTCTGCTAACATGGGCGCTAGACAGGCGCAGGACTATTATAATATTAGGGGTTTTTTTATGTATAAGGGAACCATGGCTTTAAGGCATAATACAATAATTGCTTCTTAAAGGACCCTAGTCAGCCTCTGCTATTTTCGATGCCATCAAAATTATTGATATTGCATGGTGAGGCGAAGTCTTGTTGCATTACTGTAAGTTGTGTTCCTGAAAGTATGTGATTGTCCCTTTATCTCTAGTAGTTTCACAGTGATTTTCTTTGCTTTGACATGCTCCAAATAAAATACAATAGCCAAACTCTACTGGCACAATGTAATAAGCCCCAGTAGGGGTCCATTGCACCAACCATTGGGCCATCGTGCCTCCTCCTCCATACGGTTGGAGTGGAGTTTACGCTAACGTGACAGTTATATGTCTAATAACCTCGTACAGGGGGCAATTTGAGTGTGTAGGAACCTTTTGAACATTGCGTAGCCGATAGCAACTTAAGGCGACTTAGGGCAACTTAAGGCAACTTAAGGCGACTTACGGTTATTCCCCAGTATTGCATTGCGTATCCCTACTGCGCATAATCTCACGCGTGATTAGCGCGCGCGCATTAAAAAATGGCGGCTTTTTCTTTACAGCTGGACCTCGCCACAGAGGTAAATCGTCATTTTCTCGCAAACGAGTATGGTGACCTATCATTTTTTTCTGTTGTTTTGAGTTGAGTAACAAATTTCGCTGTGTAAAATAAATATGGACCAATTCTCAGTGTAGAACAAAAAGCAATCGTCGGAAACGTGGATTTAGCGAGCAATCGTGACTACAATCATGGTGCTATTATAAGGATTTATATGGGTATAAACAAGGTGCTGTTGCTCCTAAACGAACGTGGGGACCCCTCATTTTTATTTCAAAATGTAAGTTCCTATAATATAAACAATCAATAGGCAAAGTTTCACAAAAATCTCAGTGCAGGTTCTATTTCAGTGGAATAACCTTAAGGCGACTTTAGGCGACTTTAAGCGACTTAAGGTCCCAGAGTAGGCCTTTGATTAAAAACGTTCACGTGATTTGGGAATGCTATTGTTAGTAGTCGTATCGCTGGACACAGCCAAAATTTAAAAAAGCTTTTCACTGGTGGCAGCATGATGTTTTTTTCAGGCTGCATGATGTTTCTGCTGGGCTACAGAGCAATTATATAACCCATCAACTCCACTTGTGCACTTTTCAACATTTACAGTAACCTGTTTCTCACTTAGTCACTCCAACACATTGTTTATATTCTTATCATGATCTTCAGTGTCTCGACAGTGGACGATAAGGTTTGCTCTTCTTGTGCAAGTGAGAACGCACAGCTGTAAGCAAAAGTGAAAGTCCCCCATCTTGTTTAGCGTAACGGTGACGTATAGAACCGAAAATATGGTAATTATCCTTTCTGCGCATGCCTACGTGCTTATTCTTGTGTTGTGGACGTCCTCACTACCCTTATGCGTATGTCTGTGCTTGTGCTTGTGACGTAATGAAGCCAGGCTTTAATGATCATTACTTTATAAGAACTTCGCTTTTAGGCTTGGCTAAATCTATAATCTGTTTATATAAGTGCAAAATATTAAAACGGTTGCGAGTACTCGATTCGTCAGTTCTATTTACGGCAACTCGTGCATGAAAAAGGCAAGTGTCCAGGTACCATTTGTAACTAAAAATAAAATAAAACTAAAAATCTGAAAAATTATAACCAGTTGCACTAAGTGACTATAAGCCTGCTTTAACGCTTTTTCACTGTTTGAACAGCCTAGTTTAAAGAAAAAAAGTACTAAATCATAAATGATCCGCTCGATGATAATTGTTTCTTTGTCATTTGTACAGAAAATTTCAACGATTTAAACATCTACCGTGAGCGACAGTCATATTAGTACCGGGTAGAACAGCCACAGATAAGAAATCTTCGTATGTATCAGGTTGAGCTATGATTGTTTATTGCTGTTCAAGACGGATTTTATTAGAATCCAAAGTTTTCTATTTTCGGGTTTATCATGCTGTACAAACTCCCTATCCTAGCTGAAATCAAGCTTTTTATCAGTGTTATTTTGTTTCGTGGTTGGAATTACAGGCGGTTAGTTCCAAAAGAAGCTGAGAGGCAATCTAAGTTCTGGGAGATGTAAGACGGATACAGGAGAAGGAAATCCTCCTCATTAATCAAGCCTATATCGTATGAAAGTAGAATTTAGTCCAAGGTCTTCTTGAACGAAGTCATTTTTGTAAAGACACGTACAGGCTGCAGAAGCCGTTGCCGTGCAGTGAAATCTTAATCCGTTTGAGTTTTGCAGAGAAAACGATGTTGCCAGTCTAGTCCCTCACGGGCAAAGTAGCCGTAGTAGTAGCTCGTCGCAGCGTATCTTAAAGTCCCTAATTACGCAGCATCGGCAATTTCGAAATACGGCCAATTTGAGAATTCATCTTCCTATTTGAAGAAAAACAAAAACCGCGGTCCTGAAATCGGGATGAAATATTCTCACACAAGATGCATCTTTATAAGCAGCAATTTGATTGGTTGTTCATGGCACTTGCAATCTGATTGGTGTGACGCACATTTACGCCTCTCTCACTTATTGATACACATACGGTGGCTGCGCTTGCAGTACGAGAGCCAGTCAAAACCGAGCTGTCCCACCGAAACGACACGATAATAGTCTTTTTCTTTGTAGCTGACAAAAAATATAAACAGTACTGAAAAATGCTTTGGCCTCCTTTAATGCTTAACCCGAGAATTCTGGATTTAATATGACGAAGAACAACATATTTTGTTCAAAAGAACTCTTATCTTACCTGCCGACAATGATCGAAGTGCGAGTGGCCGAAAGTGGGCGACCCCTTTTTGGCGCCAAATGGTAAGCTTAGAGTGACAAATTGTTTGATTTCTTCACTTTTTACGACCTGATACGGTTTTTTTGGAAAAGTACAGTAAGTTCCTTTTCGCGAATTATAAATGCCGTCACCAGTGAGAAGAGTCGACCGACTTCAATGCCTTTCCTGCCTGCAGCAACTTCAAGACTGTAGAGTACTTCCTGCGTGCTGAGCCCTGACTGGTCAATTTATATTTCAGGCGCACCGGCCGTATGCCAGACCCGTCGACTTTAAAACGCGCGCGCACACACACACACACACACACACAAAGGTGAATTTATTCAAGTTGTGTCTCAGGGCTGAGGCAACTCATGGCGTGCTGAATGTTGCGTAAGGCTTAGATTTTAGGTTTTAAAACAGGGATTTAATTTACAGGGAACGAATACATCAAGGAAACACAAATACAGTGAGATAACTACGCATTTGAATAGCTGAAAGAGCGTTAAATAATCACACCCGGGTTCTACTTTGATTCGGCCGACAGAGACACCTTTTTTTCATATAAAGTTTGCTTCTTCTCAAATAAAGTTGCCTCGGGGGTTGTCACCGGTGGCCGAGACCATAAACCTACGGACCTTAGACGTATCAAACGTATAATTTAGCCTCCGGCTGCTAGGTTAAAGTTTCCAACCTTTTAAACGACGGTGCTTAACTTGTTATTAAACCTTTGCTGGCTGAATTCTGGCGATATGTTTAAAAGTTAAAATTAATTTTCAAATATATCATTTTCAGCAAAATGCCAATTAGCTTTGCCTTCAGCTGCGATCAGGACATAAACAAATTTAGAAAATGGGCGAATGATTGTCAGCGTCAACAATGTTTACATTTATGCTTATAAATAGGCCTTAAAAAGCAATATCATTAACATATAAAAAGCCAAATTATTTAGCAAACTGACAAATGCCATTCAGACTTCTTTTGCTTGCGAGATTTATATAATGTTCCGTGCATAACACTTTTTCTCTCTATTTAGATAACGATGCGAATGTCTTTGCAGAGATTTAGCGTTGAAGAAGAGCCATACCCGAAGCGGTTTCTGTGAGCATTTGCGACATCTTTGGACCACACAGTGTCACGTAGACCAGACTGTATATACCTTTGAATCTCCGATAACAGTTTCAGGCTACACACTGACAACTATCTTAAAGCTGCCACAAAATACGGTAAAGGATAATGATGATTACAGTCATTTTAATTTTCCTGCGCATACAGAGGTAGCACTGTTGGTTAGTGTGATTCTTTTTTTCTTTCCTCAGCTACATGTATGAAAAATATTTGAATGGAATTCTTTTTAAAATAATCACAGTTCTCATTTTTCCCTCTTTGCTGTTAACAATTAAATATCAAAAAAATGTACGACTCTTACCTAGCCAGTTTTAGTCAGCTCGCTCTCCTTCTTTGTGGCGGTTTCAGTCAAATCTCCATGAAAAAAAGTAAAGATTTGCATCAAATATTAAGCTTATATGATCACAAGTATGATTCGCTGGCGTAGCATATAATTAGGATTTATGATTTGACTATTTCTTAATTTAAAACGCTCCATTTAGGAAGTATAACCAGGTGGTTTCATAATTGATTTGCCATATTTGCATAGCAATCCAGTTAACATACTAGACAGCTGTGAGCAAATCTTGTAAAACGTTTTGCTACTTTCAACACCTCCTTGAGTGACTATGAGAACTTAAAGTTTTGTAGTTATTCGGTTTTCCAAAACAGCTTTTGTGTTAAAACAGTTTTAAAGCTCAATAGTTTTGCATGTCAACCCAAAAACTGCATCCATTGACCCAGTGAAAGAGATACTTTCCGGCCATAATTAACCAAAAAACTGAGCTAGAAAAGTACCGTTGTTCTCAATTCTAATTTTGAATTTCGAAAAGCTGTTTTATAAAGCTAGAGAAATTATTTCTCCTGCGATGGCATGACTTTTTTTTCAAAAAATTTAACAGTGATGGGCGTTGCTTTGACATTTTGGCGAAAACATCAAATTCATTTGATAGAAAGCGTTTTTAAATAATATTTTGGATAATAATGCTGTTGAATTTTGTTTATTTCTGAATTGAGATATCTATTATACCGCGTGATGTAAGGGATCTGTTTATGATACCACAACGGGACGATCGCCACAGAGGCTGTAGAAATGTGTGGCAATCTTTGAAAACCACAGATTCTTTCTCAGTCCTGGAGCCTGTTTCTAGAAAGCCCCGGAAACTTTTCGGGGCCGTTAAGCCATTTTTAGTTCATCTGTATCTAAAAACGGAGAAGTGTATACGCCTGAAACGTCATATTAAAATTACGTGAATGAAACAGCTCTGTAATCATAAGCTTTGAGATTTTGCTATGGCTTTCCTGGGTGCGAAAACTTTTCGGGACCTTCGAGAAACAGGCCCCTGACGTGGAATCAAACTAAACTGTTTTAATGCAATGGCGGAATAACATCGATTTCTTTTCTAGAGGCCACGGTCCTTTTGGTCAGCGACAAGAATCGGATCCTTCGGTTGAATTTGAGTAGGAGAAGGAGAGCTGAGTCAACAACTCAGCCACCATTAGAAGCAGCGGTTGACCTCTCTATGCATGTTCAGATACAATTATTGAATTCAGATGTATGCACGCAAACCAGAACCGAGATTTTCTGCTTCTGGTTTTTAAATTGGCCAATCTCCGCCGACAGAAAAACGAATGGGCTCTGGACACGAAATTGGCGAAATTGGCAAGCGCACAGCACCTATTGCAGAGTCGCCAAGAAATAAGAACCACTCTTTATAAAACTAAACGGCAGGTAAAATATAGTTGAAATTTAACAAATTGAAGTCTGTTTTTTATGCGTCTGTCCTCTTATTGATGATAAATTGCGACATAAATTGTCAAAGTGGCTGTGGAACCACAAGCCGAAGCTCATAAAATCTCATTGGTTAAAAAGTTGACAGTTTGACAGCTGAAAGTTGTACTTGAAATCGGGCATATATCAAAATTTTATCCGCCTGTATCCTTATAGTACGCTAGACAAAACTGTTCTGGATCAACGTTTTACCACAAAAAATTAAAACAAGCAAAGTGATGCAAATAATTTTTGATTGTCTTAAACCTTATTAAATTCCACACATGGAAACTTACTTTCACATAGATCACGCAAGGAAGACTTGCGTTACGGTGTATCTAAATTTGCGGACTGAATCACAAAAGTACGGAAAATTGTGCGGTTTCTGAGAAAAATTCATAGTTTACCTCGACATCGTAGGGTAATTAGACCAGTGTTGTTGTGCGAAGAACATCGTTACGTGTTAGTGGATTTTTTTCATGAATTCGGCGAGGACAGGGTATGATGGAGGAGAGATAATCCATCTAAATAGTAGTTATAATCCTGTTATACATCAGCGGTTTAGAGAATCAAAGATTCATGTTGTAGTGCTACCACTGGAGGGCCAGAAGGCAAACCAAACAAACATTTCATGCTTTTATGCATCAAACTGCCAGAAAATGGCAAGCTTTTGGTGGATGAGCCTAGAAAGAGGTCCGGAAACTTTCCTAAAAGCACAAATAGCCGTGTCTGAGGTTCTTGACCGACAACGCTTTAACACAGCAGTGTTTTGTGCAACTGTGGCCTCTACGAAGCTCGAGCTAAAGGCAGCCATCTTTAAAGCAGTTGGACGACCGATCTAGTGGCAACAACAGCTTCAAGTTTCTGAAGACAGTATCATATTTAAGTGGCCAAATAGGTTGTAAGTCTTTCTCATACTTTCTTGTCAAAATCTTGACAAAAAAAAAAAAACGCCAGCACGGAAAGAGTTTCTTCTCAAAACAACACTCCAAATGTGGCTCTTTTTTCTCAGAAATTGCGTGATTTTGCATACTTTTGTGACTCAGTTACCAAATTTAGACAAGGTGTAACGCAAGCCTTTCTTGCGTGATCCATATAAAATTAAGTTTCCATGTGTGAAATTTAGTAAAGTTTAAGACAATCACAAAATTATTTGTGTCACGTTGTTCGTTTTAATTTTTTGTTGTAAAGCGTCGATCCAGAACAGTCTTGTCCAGCGTACTATTGATGATAAAAATGAGCCAATCAGCGCGCAAGAAATTAGACAGTTATTGTAAAAAAACCTACTCGAGGGGAGACGTAGAGAGATTAACTGAGAACATCGAAATTTCTGCAAGGAATATACGCTTATCACCGTTTTGTTTTCTTTCCCTTGTTGTGATCTTGGCAAAACAGAAATCTAATTTTCGGTAGAAAAAAAAAAGATATATTCCAAGCAGTGATCTCTGTTCTCTATTTTCATAAATTTGTCAAGATCACTTACTTTTACCACTCTTGTATTAAAACGATGACTTTTAATCTTAAGTTATTCATATCGTTTGAAAGTAATCTGTATTTATAACAGGTAAGAAGTATGGGGGATTTCCCAGGGACCAGAACTATTTACTTGCTTAGTGCTTGACTGGTCATGAATTGGACATTCCGATTGGTCGAAAACTCGGCTTATATAAACAATATAATTGGGTAGTATCACTCGGATATTCCCCAGTTTAAGCTGGAGCATGTTCAGTCACATGACGCATTTAGACATATCGCGTGCGATCGAAAATATTTGATGGATTGCGAGACACTATATTCGCCGCACTATGTTGTAAATATGACATTTCGCTAAAGGAAGTAAACGTACCATACAGTTGCTGAATGAAATTTTCATTTATTTGAATCTACGTCTCAGTAAATATTCGTCAATGTACAATTAGCCTGAGGCGACTGATTGTTAATTATTACTATAAACCTATACTTAAATAACGATATGGTTCACATATCCTCCATGTTGGGTAAAAATATGTCTATCAACTAAATTGGGCTCATTTTAGAAATTCGACAGCAAAACAAGCAAATGTGCGAGCACCGTAATATAATTAAATTCAATTATTTTTTTTCAATTCCACGTTGTCCTCGACGTTGTATTTATACTCGGGTGTGTGGATCAGCGACAACAGCCCCAGAAGGTACGTTGCATTTGAATTTTTATCTTGATTTTTTTTTCTTTGTGTAGAGTTTTCAACAGCTATTACGCTGCTGACTTGGGTGTTGGGAGAGATGAGGTAGCATCTGAGCTTAATAAAGTCTGCTTGTTTCCTCGTAGTCTTTGTGATATAGTTAACCTAGGGTGATTATTTTCACGTGTAGCTATTATATAAGGCAAGCTTAAGTAAACATGTACGTACAGTATAAATGAATAATCTAGATACTAGACTTCAAGTAACTATTTTTAACTTGCCATTAACGAAATGACAAATCATTGCGGAATTCTTGAAAATTTGGATTATTTCTATTAAACCTATAAGCAGAGCTTATAACACTTATTTGAGATATCTTTGCTTTATAAGCAAAGGTTTTGTAATGCACAAGCAAGTGACAATTTATGATAAAACTAACGACGTTTCAGAGTCGTCATCACACCAATTTCAAGTTCAAAAAGATAAAAAATAAACTGTCAGAAAAAGATAAACATATTAAGTAATTATTTAACACGCAATGACACGTAAATAGGTTTTGCTCTGATTGAGTCTGGTTGGACATTGAGAGATGGTGACAAGTCTCTAATAGGTTACGATCGATATATCAATATTTTAACATGGCTCCAAGGCTTTCAGGACAACGTCTATATTTGGTGTTATTTTCTTTGTATTCAAATCT
The DNA here is from genome assembly GCF_042242905.1 of Orbicella faveolata. Lineage (NCBI taxonomy): Eukaryota > Metazoa > Cnidaria > Anthozoa > Scleractinia > Merulinidae > Orbicella > Orbicella faveolata. Next base: position 1,566,487 of record NW_028301576.1, on the reverse strand, counting down.
CTTTTGGGAATTGAGAGACAAACGAAACTTAAAAAGTTTACAATTTTGTCACGAAAGTCTCGGAACCATGTTATTTAGAATATTGATATATCGAACTTGATCTATTAGTAACATTTCAGGTTCTAAACAATCGAACTCAGTGTGGCACTTCTTAAGGCTGGTGGTATTCACTAGCGCATAAGCATACACCGACATACACAGACGCGGCACCTTTTGCAACGAATTTTCCCCCCAAAAAGGCGCTAATTATCAACAAATTACTGGAACTGTCTATGTCGGCTTATGCTTATGCTTATGCTTAAATGCGCTAATGAGAACCAGCCTTAAAGGACGGAAAACTATTTGTCAAAGTCTTTCGTCTTCGACTTCCAATTTCATGTGTAGTACAAAGTTCGGTCGATGAAACTCTAGTGCAATAATTTTGAAATCTGATTGATGTCCCACATTAAAATCGATTATTATTTTGTCGTCCAGTCAGACTATACTTATGAGCTTAAATCCACCATTATTTAAAAAATGCGTTGTATCAGATTCTTTTCTAGTTGCAATTTCGCGATAAGAATTCGTCAAATCATACTGATTAAGAATATCTGTAAAATTACCTTCGAGGTTCTTAACACGTCGGGACATGGGGTTGACAATAAAATTATCTCCTTCGTTTTGATCCCAAAATTGTAAGTTTAAATCATTAAGGTCCCCCATTAAGGAGGTCTTTCCTGTGACGCAGAAAAATGTCCCTTTTCTCCGTTTTGGACGCCGGGACGCAGGCTTAACTTGTGCTTCTTTCTGAGCGGGAACTTCTGATTCGTCAGCGGAGCAAGCAATGACAACTGGAATTTCAAGGTAACCGTCCTTTGTGAACTTTCCTTTCAGCTTTGCTCTGACCTGAGAATGAAATGACGAGATTGAAGTTACAGTCAACTAAACGAGTAAGCTATATAACGGACTATTGAAAGCAACCTCATTCATCTACTGATAGTGTTTACTTCATCCTTGACGCAGGCCCAGTCCATTAATTCATCATGACATTCCCCATTCCCACAATTCATCATTCTAAATGTTGAAATTTTAGCCAGTTGCTATTGTCCGCATTAAAAACCTCTTAAGATTGGTCCTGCTAGAATATATCGTTCTCTTGGACCAAACTTCATTAGCCACAATGAAAATGTGAATGGTTTTGATAGAAGGTTTATGTCATGTTCACTGGGGTTTCGAGGGCTTAGATAGTGTCATAGGTGTTAACTAATTCGAAGGCATTATCTCTATTCAATTAAGAAGGCTTTCGTAACTAGATCTCAGTCGCCTCCCTTACGCGACGTTTGAACGTGTTGCTCTCTCGCCTTTCTGTGGAAAGAACTTTTGCTTTGTTGGCATCCACTAAACGTCCCGTGAGCTGGCAATGTTCAAGAATGGCTGACAAATCCCTCGAATGATGTCCCCTTAAGTCTTGTTTACAATAAACGATAAATTTCGCCAAATTGTTCTCAATGGATGTGATGGACTGTTCCACGCCTTTGAGAAACTTGTGGACAAGTCTAAACTCGTGTGATACAAAGAATATTTTTATAGGCGTTCCGAAGTGCCCTTGATGTATGGCACTGAAGCATACATTCTCTTCTCGTTAAGAGATTCTTCGGAATCTCTCGTACAAGGTCTAGTGTTCGGTGTTGTTAGCATCTATTCGGGATAATAGACCATATTCGTATTCCCGGTATTGGACTGGAACCAGCTTGCAACTGAGGCTAATGCAGGGAATCTTTTCAAATGCAAATGACATTTTTCTCTTTTTAGCGGTATTCATTTCAAAATAAAAATGAGCGATAGATATTTTACACAACGTTTCGATGTCGTCATGACATCATTATCAAGTGACAAGAAAATAACGGTTCAACAGTGTTATATATGCGGTGGCAGGTGTGATTGTTCATTAACATATTTGTTTAAATAAATAGTTTCGCGTGAATGGAATCCGATTACGTGTTCAGGCTAGGTTTCTTCTTTCTAATAAACAGCATTTCGTAAATCAAACAATCCAGTTTTCCGTTGCATTTCTTTAGGATGGAAAAATTATTGGCAAGGTCGTCGATGTTATAAAGGCTGTGATCGTTCTTTAAATGCTTTCCGATTGCGGAGAACCTGTGCTCATCAATACGTTGGTGCAAATGCCGGCTGGTATACCCGAAATACTCTGCATCGCACAGATCACATTGGTAATTGTACACTACGCATTGTTGATTAATTAGAGATGGTTTTGGTTCACGCATCTTGAGATCTTCACAGATTTTGCGACTCTTGAATATATACTGGTTGAAGAATGTGATCGATTTTCTTGCTCAGGTCAGATAGTTGTTTTTTCACTGCATCGGCCGACGTTTGATCTTTAAATGGCAATACCACTCGGTGAACAGTATCTTCGTTGACGGGTAGTTGAGGTGGCACGAGAGGATCTTTGGTCATCATTGAAGTGACAAAGTGAGAAATGATGGAGTTAATTAGGCTTTCAGGGTACTTGAGGTTCGTATAAAACATCAGCTTCAGGCGATCACATTCAGTCACGAAGGACTCCCACGTGGATGACGTGCTTCTGACAACAAGCTACCATTTATTGGTATGGAAATACTTAAGAAAGGTCACAAACTGGAAACCAGTGTTTACCGGAAGCCAACAAATACCGGTCTACTACTTCATCACCAAAGCCATGTGGACAAAAGGTACAAGAAATCGCTCATTAAAACCATGTTAAACCGTGCTTTTCACCTGTCATCCACATGGGAGTCTTTCGTGACTAAATGTGATCGCCTGAAGCTGATGTTTACGAACCTCAAGTACTCTGAAAGCCTTGATAATGATGTCATGACGACATCGAAACGTTGTGTAAAATTTCTATCGCTCATTTTTATTTTGAAATGTTTATCGAAATTTAATCTTAACGGTATTCCCCCGCATTAGCCTCCTTTGCAAGCTAGTTCTAGTCCAATACCGAGAATACGAATATGACCTATTGCTGGCTTTCAAAGCTTGCTTAGCATGCTAAATTTTCTTTGCTCTGTCATCTTCTTCAGACAGCAAGGTCTGAGCTTGAAGTAGCAGAGTGTTAACTACAACTCGGCGAGATGGCGAGAATAGGAATTCAGGTCCTGATCAGTATTTTAGCCCCCTCGAGACCCTAATGAACATGATATATAACCCTTCTTGACATTTTGGAATCTGTATTCCAAATCCGAATTCTTTTTCCAACTTCAATATTTTAAAGATGGTTTACTTACCAGAATGAAATAAAGAACCGCTATACACTTGCAAGAAATAAGAGTAGGGAAGGTTTTGGGCGGAATAGCCAGTGATATTTTGGGAAATTCTTGCTCCCATCCGCTTGGAACGCCTTCTTTTCTAACATAACATATCGTCTGGTCACTGAAGGTCTTGCCACCTAACAAGAAATGAGAAATGAGAGGGATTTTAAAATCAATAGTACTTAACAATAACATGTAACATTTAGTTTCACTTTCAGAAAAGAGGTTGCGGGGTTGTTGCTGTCCTGGTTAAAGAATGCGGAATAGCTTCCAGTACTTTATTGTTATTTCTTGTTATTTTGGACTAGCTGGAAAAAAGGATGAGTGGGTGAACACTGGTGAACTGAGCGCAAACCCGAACCATATACTTACAGTTTTAAACATCAGTGCCACCGATCGAGTTAGGGAGTGACTGGATTTCCCGATAGCCAACCTTTTCATGTTCTTTATTTCTTTCACGGATTTTGCACAAAGTAGACTACTACATGTATGCTAGGGATAAGTCGTCCAATTTTTTTAAACCTACAGGTCTGCTGCTCATTTAGTCGGGTTATCGCATTTTTAAACTGAAATTATGTTATTTAAAGAGCAGTCAGTTTTACCTTCAATACCAACAAACAGAGTTCGCTGAACAAGAGACACTTCAGTATATGCTACATCACGTGATGTCTCGTTTGTAACCAATACAGACAAATTAATGTCATCGCCTTGTTGGAAGCCACCTCGGTCGAGCTCAGCCCTAAGTGCCAAAGTCCCGGATCTAAAGCATGGCCATCCTGTTGTGTGCGAGTCTTCTTCAATTACAACGTCCTAAGGTAAAGCCAAGATGATGAGATAAATCACACATTTACTAGTATTTTAGAGGTAGAACAAGGGCCCTCGGCTGGCGTTGAAAGGGTCCTTGGTTCTAATCTCATGGGAGCCTAGAGAATTTTCAGGTCTTATTTACAGCAAAAGCTGCTGGTTACTTTTTGACAGAGATCTCGGGCGCGTTATATTCTTTCATGCCGAGTCTGTTACATTATTTTGCATGATTTATTCCAATTTTGACAATGAATGAGAGTGTTCTCCCGCTCCCATTGGTCGAGAGCTACTGTATAGTCAATGAGAGGGTAGGCCAAAAAAAAAAAAAAAAAAAAAAAAAAAAAAAAATGAGGTAATCTGTTACGTGGGAACAGACAACTTTCCAAAAAATGTTGCGACTTTTAAAATCAATTGAAACCACTAAGTTGCGAAATGTCAGCTGGGGCATTTAGAGTGAATTATTTAGGGACTTGTCGCCTTGAAGCTGAAGGAAGGTTATCTCACGAATTGCCACGTGCGCATTCACTTTCAAAATGACTCTCCTTCGTAGTTCTCGCTAAAAGTTTCGATGTTATTGGTGATTTTCGGTTATTTTCCTTAATACTACCCGCATGCGACTGGTGATTTTAGTGTGATGTCGTTTCTAGGCAAAAGCAACAGGTGCAAGTCTCTGAAAAGCTATATTCATGAGTTTTCATCTGGTACTTACTAGTGACTTATTACTAAATCACTTTATTCCTAGGTGTTTAGTGATTTACTGATTTATTTCGCCTACTTATTTATTGTTTTTTCCCCTTATTTTGTATCCTTAATGCTCTCCCCTTTAAACTTTACTGCCAACCAACTTCTTTATATAAATACTATATAATTTCACTCAGCTCGATTAGCTTTTAAGTTATTCTGGGTGACTTTACCTAATTTTCTGTTTTAATTATCTTTTTTTGTAACCAAGAATTTTGCTATTTGGGTAATAAAGCGTGTGTTGCCTAGTTACAATGATGCAAGCCAAGACATATAATTGACGAAGAACTAGGAACTATTTCAATAATACAACAGAGAACATATTTTACTTACCGAAACATGATCAAAGTCCTCCAGTGCCACGTAATCACCAATCAGAAACTGCGCTGGCTTAGTCTTTATGTCACTCTTACCCAGTCTTCTTTCAATCACAGCGCGAGCCCAGTATCGAATGTTACCATGGCGACCTTCAAAGGAAGTGGGAAGATATTTGTCGGGTATGATGAACTTGAATGAGAAACGATAACTTCCTTCAGAGATCCAAGCAACCGAGTTCATGCCATTTTTCTTTTCTTTTCCTGGTGAACAATAGAAAGTGGAATACCTCAGTACATACGTTTGACACTTAAATAAAGTTAATATTTTCTTTTTTAATTTAGTAATAATATTATTAATAATTTTAAAGGTTGATATAGCGCAGCTTTCTATAAAATGATCAAGTGCGCTTTACATCATGCAGTAGTGTCTGCAGAGTTTAAAATAACAGCAAAAAAGATGCTTTTAAATTCCACTTCCTAATCAGAGAATATTCCGATGCCACAAAACAACAGTTAAGTATAACCGGAAAAGCCTATTAGATTTGTTTGATCTTTCCGTTCGGCTGTGTTTGTCACACCCAAGATGATGGTAGCTTTGCAATACACGTACTTTTACCCAAGAAAGCCGTCCACGAAATTTTGTAGTAAATTTGTAGAAGTTGAAATAGTGCAAGGAAGTATTTTTTAAGGAGGTTCGCAGCCAATGTCAGGCCACGCCATGCAATTATGAGCGCGCGCGATAACTCGACAACGAAAACATATCTGAAGGGCTTGTTGCCGGTTGTGTCTACTTCGCCTGCTGTTTACTCTCTTAAGGAGACTGGCAACAGTTTCCAGCACACAGCTTACTTTGACGGATAAATGTACCACTAAAATACTGGTATCGACATAGGTGAATGTTCGAAAATTAAAGGTGGCTCTGAGACCCCTTGGAAGATTTTTCTTGTTTAAACTTTGCAAAAAGTTGCATCATATCATGCTTAAAACAATTCTATAACAAAAAAATGGGGGTCACTAAGCCCGTTTTAAAAGTCACACGCACTTAAAGTTAAAATTAAGGTGTTTTAACCGGTTATACTGTTGCTATGATAACCTATAATACCATATTATATTCAGATTACCATTATTAGTTTATCAATGGCTGGGCATTTATGATATACCAATATTAGCTTTTAATCTGACATGAGTTGATCGTTATCTAAATACAGCAAAAGTTTTAAAAAATGCGAACGTGAGAAGATTTGGTGGCGAATGTTCTTAAATGCCACCGATGTTATTCAGTGTCTGACTAAAACTTAGCGAGTAATTGTGCGTGGCCGGTTCGAGTTCAAATTCCACTCGCAAGTACAAGCGATAAGATAGGTTATCAAGTGCTAAGAAATCTTTAGAGACAGTTGTTGCTCTTCTGACGTACCAGAACTGACTGCCGTTTTTTGATTATGATAACCAACCAAAAACATACCACTCGATATGGACTCATAAAATTGATAAGAGCTTATAGCCGGCCGGTGGGGTTAAAGACATAAAACATGTTTTCTTTGTTTCAGTAATCTGACTTATGCAAGGAAGGCCGCCGTACATTGCATCATACTGAGATACAGCTGTTGGTATTAAGAGCTGTTCACTAGCAGCCTTTCTGCGATGAGGTTTGCGCTCGAAGAACACACCCTGTCCAACTGAAACGACTTGAATATGAGACATAGTTGAATATACTTGATACAGGAATTTAAATAGCCACTTGAGTCTGTCAAATTTAAAATCAATATGGAATAAATACATCGCCTAAATTTACATAATCACGTTTGTAAACCCTTCAGTTTTGACCTCTGGAAACTGCAAATAAGCTTGTGAGTGAAATAAGCTAAGGATTAGTATGTTCCCCATATCAACTGCAAATCTTCCAGAAAACACAGAAGTCAGATCAGATCACATGAATATACCCACACATGTGGCGAATGTGCTTGAATGATCGCCAGCACTAAGATGAAATATTGAATTAGGCTATGAATATTTCATGCACTTTACGTCGACTAAGTCGATGGCAAAACTAGATAAATACGTGTAGATTTCCTCCAAAATGAAAGAAAGCTTCAGAGAATTGAAGAGTTTCCAAGGGATAGTGGTAAAATTCAACTGGTCTAACATGACGCATGCCACGCGCAAACTGTTGTCGACTATATACAATAAACGAGAGATCAATCCCGTGGTCAAAACAATGTCAACAATTAATACTTACTGTGAACAACACTATCTGTCAACCATACGACCAGACTTCAGTTTATTTTCGCCATGTAAACATTATAGATAGATACCACGCTTTTTCTTTTAATTCAAGGTGGTATTACACGAGCCGATTTTGAACGCCGATTTTTAATGCAACAATGTTGCGTTAAAAATCGATATCGTGTCAAATGGCGCACAGCGCGACATTTAACGCAACATCCCGTTGCGGTAACATGTTGCAGGTTTTTTTAAAGCGATTCAAAAACCTGCCACATTATTGCGCGAACTTACAAAAAAACATTGGTGTCGTGATGCAAATTTTTGCCTACCGTTTCGGCAACAAAGTTGTGTTTAAGGATATCTCTTACAACATGGATTGAAAATCCGCGTCACAAATCCGCTCGTACGACACCACCTTAAAGTAAAGGCCGTTTACGACGAGCACGGTACATGGAAGGATCGGATCCTCCACGATATTTAATTTTAAATTCCACAAATCGAAACTCACTACTGTTTACAACTAATATCATTAACATTTTAATTAGAGAAAATGACTATTTCAGTACAGTTTGCCTGACAGATCAAACAGAAGCCTCGCACGGTCGCTTAAAACGGATTTCTAGGTTTCCACAAACGACTACCACCGTCGAATTGCAGACATTTTACCTCGAATAGCTGATAATGGGTGGTAACGTAAAATATGCATATGGCAAAAATTTTGCTTCTTTGAAGATTCCTTAGATTTATTTGACTGAATATAAATGTATAATATCGGCGAAATATTTAAAGCCCTATTTTGGGGCTCGATGATGATTAAAATTCCACTGAAAATTAAACTCAATATAATCAGAGTTAGGAGTTAGTCAACTTCTGTAGTTATAAAATATTAATGCTGTTAACGTAAAAAAACCCCCCAAAAAACAGAATCATAATTGCATCCCACAGATCACTACCTGCTTTTGCATTTTCGCTTTTCGAATTCTCGTGCTATATAACATTATAAATTTGCATAACATTGAAAACCGTTCAAATTACTATTGCACCAGATTACTGGATGATAATAAATTCTTTGGCAGAAAATAAAAGTTTCAAAGCAGCTAATAAAACATCTGCCGCAATGTTTGTAGACAGCATATACTGCAGACTAATTTAAGTGACTTACCTTCGCCAAAAATGACAGCCATAGTGCTGAAATATCGCTCTTTGTTGTAATGGTATCGAGTGTAGCTGCCTGAGTATTCTGGCCAATTCACGTACGCTTCACCGAGACATTCGAGTCGCATTTCCTTGATCTTTAAATCGTCGTTAAGTTTCAAATTTACTCGCCCACTTACAGTGTCACCAGGAAAAAATACGCGATTCGTCTCGTCAAGTTTAACTTCAAATGTTTCGATAGCATTTGATGCCATTGTTACACGTGTATTGCTGTGTAGTTGTAGAAGGCGACTTCCATGAACAGTTCGACGAAGAGAGCTTGTAAAAAATCTGAATATCAGACACTTTACCCGTATTTAATACAACTCTTCTCGCAAAGGTTTCCGGAAAAACTGATTCGGAATAGCTGAAGCGTTGTTTATGAATTGCTCTATACCCAAGGTCGAGAATGCAAATTAAGTCACCTTTTCCGTTTTGTTTTGGCTTCAGTAAACAGGCGAGCGCTCTTCGGTTACCAGTCTGTGGCCACAATCGTTCGCACGTTCTTTTCAAACAGCGGGCGCGAGCACAGTCCAGTACAAGCCTAATATATGCTGCAGCTGACCTATATTTTAAGCCTGCTTGGTGGTCGTGATCTGTGTTTGTCACTCAACTTTGCTTTTGATTTGTTTAACAAAAGGCGTAGTTATCGCCTCTCTGCGCAGTTACCGTGACAAAAATATGTGTTGTTATGATAACATGCCCTTGGGTATGGTATTTAGCCTCACAGCGTGCTAGCTTTTTCTGTCTTCCAATCTTTTTCCCTTATTCAGATTAAATTTGGAGTCACACCGACGCGACAAGCTACAGTTTCTATACATTTTGCTTCTTAGATTTAACAGTAGCTTTTCAGTCACACCTACACCATCAACTATAAACATTAAGTTCTGGCCTCTATAAAACGTTATGCCCATTATTTGGAGTCGTCGGCGAGCGTATCATCTGTTTTCGTCAGAATAATATCCGCCAGAATAATATTTCTAATTCTATAAAGAGAATTGTGCTTCAGCTTTGCTTGACAACAGACACGGAGGCTTAAAATCCTCTCAAAATTCTGACAACAGCCTCTCTAACTTGAATCCCTGCACTGCTGAAACAACAAAGCTGGATGGCCGAATCACTTGCAGAACGTTGAATTTTACATAGAAGCTCCAGAGATATCTACTAGATTGATTTCAAAAAAATATATGGTTTTGCAAGACACATCTTTTGAGAAGGTTTTAGACCATTTATATTGTTGCCACCTAGCAAGTAATTTATAACGTTATTCACACGTTCGGCGCACTAAGTTGGCAATCATTGGGAAGGCTTTTTCAGAGCGGAAAATCGGGACTGTTAGTATCACCAAGACTGCTTTTAAGAGCCGAAGTTAGGTGACCTTTATATTTCTGCAATTATTCCCCACCGAGTTTTTTGAACCTTGGGTAAGGCGGTATATATGTATTAAGTTAAAATAAGCTGATCTCAAAAACTCAAGAAAGATGTATCAGCACGGTCGCAGCCGGCTATCCAAACCCTGGGGTCCACTGAGACCTCGACTTGGATTTAATATGACTAAAACATATTTTTCCTCAGTTAATACTATCAGAACTGTGTGCATTCGCAGTCCGTAGGCTGGAGTGGTTCGGGACGGGAGGGGGGGAGGGGGGGGGGGGTCGGAGAACCCCTCCTCCCCACTGCCGGAAAAGGTCCGCTTAAATAAGCCAGCTTATACAAATTTCAAAGTTTACTTATCTCATGTGTAACTAACTCAAACTAAGTATATTTTCCAATACTATTCATTTTTTATCTGCTTTTTATTAACCTATTTAATGGCATGGCCTTACATATGTTATACGTTTTCGTGATCATGTATCAGTGTTTGGCACACCTGGCTGGAATCACAGTGTAAGCTTCAAAAAGCTACAGTTTACTATTGACATTGTGGAGGACCATGAGATGATCCAAGAAGTCACTTTCACTTGACTCACTTCGCCATTCCAACACCTTGACAGCCCTTGTGATTACCTCTCATCCCCTAACACCTCCCGACCTCATCGGTTTATAGTTACGGTTGGTTTGCAATCTCGAGCCCAGAGCTCTAGCTCTGCTGTTCCGCGATCATAGCCTGAAAACTCCTCGATCAGTTCTACTGGTTCTAGCTAATTCTCGACAAAATTGCTACTTATAAACGTCTCAATCCGAAAGGTAAGAAAAAGACAAGTACTGAGTTTAAGCAAATCACTACGGCTGGTGCTACTACGGCTGCGGTGACTGAAAAGGTCTGGGGAGAGTACGTCTTGGTGGTTTGCCAAATTTTAAGTTTAGCCAGCAAAGCGAAATGCAAAGATGAAACAAACATCGGCTAAGGAGTTTAAAATATCTTTTATTTAGTTTCTTACAGGCAAATGGCTTCGCTCAAAGGGCGACGGCCGTTATTCGCCTTCCTAGGAGGAACCTGCAGATTATCTCTGAGCGAAAGCGAATGCCATACACTTTGTACCATAACAACTTGATGGATGAAATATATAATTTCAGAGACAAATATCGCAAAGAATATCGAGTGAAGAACACAAATATCAATGCTCAAAGAAGCAAAATAGCATCGTATAGTTATCCGGATACAAAACGTCTTGACTAAACCCTAAAAGCAAACTTAACCGAAGAAAAAACAACCTCGTGTTCAACACGAATATTTCATTTGACTCACTTCGCCATTGCAACACCTTTGCCACAACTTATCGTAAATTCGGGATACGGATTTACAAGCGTGTGAGAGGCAACCATGACACAATCTTTGACTTAAATTGACTTTAAAGGATATAGTATGCAATGGAATTCTTAAAATGCCGATATGTCCTTTGAAAAGGGCCAGAGAAGCGAAATAAACCCGACGTAGTAGCCACTACGGCAAAAGATCCTGACTCACGTAGTCTGATTTCACGCTACGGCTGGATGCAACCGACGTACACGCGCAGGGTCTCATTCTGGGGAAAATTTACTTCCGGCAGCCGTATCAGCGCCAGCCGTAACGATTTGCTTAAAGTCCCTAATCTTGGGACACCGCATACACTTAAAATTTTTAATAATTTTCATCCACTTTAGTTTATCGGCACGGAAAAGCGTTTACCACCACTCTTTCTGTGAAGTTTCAAAGTTGTCTTGATAACCGGGGACTGGCCGTACGCGCCCATGAACTTTTTCGTTTGACCGCTTTCAAGGCGAACTCTGGGCTCGTAATTGTATGATTGACAGCGGTGTTGCTAGTAAACAAACATGGCGGCTGTGGAGGATGTGACTGCGAACCTTCTGTCGCTGCAATTTGAAGCGGCCTTAACTCGCGAGGAAAAGTATACTTTTGTCCATTTTATCACTAAATGATTTCGTAGAGACCTTGTTTGAATTTTCTTGGCTGTTTTATCGCAGACAAATGCTGTATTTACGCGGAAGAAGTCATGCTCTGACGGTCTCCGCTTGTGCACAAGCGTAAGTAAATTTTCGTAAATTTTAAGGAACCTCAACCATATTTCGGGAAAGTCTTTTCACACGTACCATGTTACTGTTAATGCGGAACTTTGGATAACGAATAATTTTAACGAGAGTAGGGAGCGATTATGTCGCAAAGGTGAAGTTGTATTCGCGCCTGGCGTGTGTGCAAAAGCGCCAAAAGCGCAAATTTGTCTCAAGACTTTTGTCCATGATTGTAGGTCAGTTGGTTGTCAAGTTAATAGACTGAAGATATGCTGTGGAGGGAGGAAGAAGAGAGAAGGGGGCAGGGGAGGTTAGGCATGTGTCCTTGATCTCTTAAAAATTTCTCTTTTCTCCCTTGTTCCCTAACAATAAATTCCATTGCTCCCTACATTTTCTGTCAAAGCCCCCTTTAATAGCAGAGGTACATTCCTTGTTCCCTCAAATTAATCCCAAAAAATATCCCTTGTTGCCTTGAAATAAATGATCATGGTCCCTTCTCCCCCCAAACCTCTGGGAGGCCCTCAGTGATATACCAGTTTAATAGTTTGTCTGAACAGGCTGAGTAATTGCCTGCCAAAACTTCAAATCTACTAACTGTAAATTAAAGAAGACAAATTTGTCATTTGCAGGCATTGAATGTGAATGTCATGTTAGTGTGAAACCAACATAGCATAAACTTGGCTAGATTCTTTAGTCATATAAACTCAATCGTTCAATCAATCAATCCATCCACCTGTCGGTCTGTCTGTCCAGATGTCTAAAACTTGACATCTGGACAGACAGAATGACAGATGAATAGATGGATTGATTTTATATGATCAAATAATCTTATATATTATTATAATATAGATAGGACTCTGCATGCACTCTGATTGGTCAAAAACCCATGTTTTATCAGAGTATAAAACATAGAAAAAGTGTGTTTTATTGTTTTTCGCCACATCACCTCTATATCATAACGCAAATGACTAAGCCTAAGCCGTGTATTACACTGTGATAAAACACTCTGGACATTTGAGAACTCTCAAGAAATGTAGAAAACACTCACCTGCGGCTTGTGTTTTCTACATTTCCCTTGTGTTTTCAAATACCCTTCGTGTTTTATCACAGTGTAATACACGGCTTAGGCTTCTTTATTTGTTAAATATTAATATAATAATAATAACAATAATTTTTATAATAATAATAATAATAATGATGATGATATTTTAAGGGGAGGTGGTGGTGATGGTGGGTTTTGGGAGGGTCTTCTAAAAATTAAAGGTCTGTTAAAATCATGATATTCTTTTTAACTTGTTCATTGCAGGGCTTTTCTGGTGGCTGTACTAAATGATGCTAGACAAAAAATTGTGGAGATAAAGTTTCCAGTGAAGAAAAGGGTAATTGCGATGTGCTGTAATATTTACTTTTGAAATGCAAAGCTATGTAGCAGTGTTCTTACCAGAATTTTTTGTTGAGGGTTCAGAAAGCCCTCCTGCATGATAATTTGGGCCTCTGCAGGAACTCTAAGGGGGTCAAAGTTAATCACGATCTTTGATTGTGTTGAAGTTTTGAAAACAAAGCAAAACAAATAACATGGGCCCACAATCCATATGGTAAGTTTTTGAATCCAAGATAGTAGAGATTAAACTCGTTGAAGGCCTTAAAATGATACTTTTGATGCATTGCTTTCATTTCATTACTCTTATTTCCAAGCAGAGAAAACTGAGAAGTATTTGATTGTTGATCAAAAAATTGCTCATTTATGTTGCGGTTCCTAGAGAGTTATTTTCAAACATTTGTAGTAGACTAATGCAAAAAAACTTTGTAACTAGCTCTGAGTGTACCTTAAGTCGCTCTGTAAGATAGTTCTTTTACTACATCAATTAAATTATTATATAAGTTAAACATTTTCTTTCAGTCGTCTAAACTTTTACAAGAGGCCCCCAAGAGAGATCCATTGTTGGTGGGAATCATAGGTTGTGGCCGTCTGGGAAAGCAGCTTGCAAGCACTCTACTAAAATTCTGTGAGTTACATTATTTTGTAAATATATGACTGAGACAAAAGTCTAATGAGTTATTGATTATTAATTAATTTACATGTAATTAGTTCAGTATTAATAATTAATGTATTTCTAATGACTAGTTTGCTATTAATAATCAATTTATTAATTTTATTTAGTTAATATTATCAATTATTAATTATGCTCTGAAAGTGGTGTTTTCAATCTATCTTATGAGAAGGTCACTCCAGGAAGCATACTTTTTTTTTGTCAACACTGTAATGTATGTGTTTTGGTTCCCACCTTCAATAATAATGTGTGCCTTGTTTTGGTGTGTGTTTTATGGGACCACCAGTTTGAATGTTGTAGTTTTAGAGTCCTGCTACAGAATAGATAAAAGGAAGTCATACTAGACTGAAAGATTACTTTACAAACACTAATAGAAATCTTGTGCTACGTTTAGCCACTGACTGAACTTTCGGTCTCTAAAGTGCAGGTTTTCTTTATGAAATTTGACTCCAAAGAAGCCCAAAATTGTTGCTGTTGCTGCCACTTTGAACAGTACTAAGCAGCCAGGCCACGTTTTTGTGAGCTCATTCCGTCCAAGGGATTTTGTCTGATGGCTTCCAAGAAACCTTTTAACTTCCACTCTAGGTTATGGCTGCTCTTGAGCTGTATTATTTCAACCCAAACGTGCTCCAAACTTTGAAAATGATAGCAGTGAAGATAGTGAAGTGGATAATCCATTGGAAAAATACATTATGCTGACCTTGTGAAGGATGCAAAGTTAGTTGCAGGTTTTTTTTTTCTTTCCCACCAATTTCGAGTTGGACGGAATGATGTCACATAAACACAGCCTGGCTACCAAGTATTTTATTTCAAATGAATTATTATACCCTGAATTTGTATTTAACGAGACCAAAACAACTTAAAAGCGTTATCTTTATTTTTTGAAGTTGCAAAGTAAAAGACAATTCAGCCATGTCGTTTTGGTAGGAGAATTCAGTTTTGACTGCTGCTCATACCAAGGGCATGGCTGTTATCTGCAAGGATTTTCATGACAGCAAATTTTGATTTTAAATGTGTCTGATTCTGTTTGTTGGTACATGTAAATGTGTTCCAGAGTTACATGTACACTAAAAATTATAAATCTACATCATTATGGTCCGGTTTTTCAAACTGATGATGCTGTCCATCAGATACATTTCTATCCAGTAGATAAGTTTTGGCAAAACAAACCACACTATCCACTGGATAGTGTTCAGTTGTCTGCCAGTGCCTGTCAAGACTCTAAAACAATTGATTTCTGGGCAATGCTGTAACAGTATGACATAACTGTGCAAGTACATTTAAATATAACTCCTGTTCAATCTCCTTTTCTATCAGCTGATGTTCACCCTGAAGAGTTATTTCTCTCAACAAGGAGGCCAGAAACATTGTCTGCCTTGCAAATAAAAGGAGTTCATTGTGGATTTGACAATGCAAAGGTTTGTGTGAATAAAGGATTTTTCATTTGACTTCTGCAAAGACCTTATTACTAAGGACACAAACTTAATGCTTCATAGAGTAAAGTCTAACCTCTTTCTTACTGTCTGCCCCCATATGGATGCGTCTACATGTATATCGTGGAAATTGCATTAGGTCCCAGGGAAAGCATAATTCATGTAATCTCTGCTATCATTTATAACAACGATTCGTGCATAAAACGCACATTCGTCACCCCCTACCCCCCCTCCCCTTCGTATCTCACAGGTTCCACTGCTTTTGTCTGAGGTACCAAGTACTGGAATGTAGAAGAACAAAAGGTTCAAATGCAACTGCAAAGTTTTGTTGTTTGTTTGTTTTAAATGTGAAGTTTTTGCACAGTAAAGTTCAAGGGAGTCCCATGACTGTTGGCTGGTCTTGTTTGATCTAGCTTGAACCCAAGAAAAGCCAACCATGCAGGGTTCGAAATTAACGCTCCCAAACTCGGAAAATGCGAGTGATTTTGATAATTTGTGAGTGAGAAAAATATCCACCGCGAGTTAGAATCATCCATGTCTCCCAAACATTTGGAAAGAATTTGCTACATGTAGTGGTCTCTCCAACTTGCTAGTGGAAAAAATCTCACTACCAAACTTTGCAAGTGTGTTAAAGAGTTAGCTTGGAGCCCTGCCAAGAGCACTAGTAAAGAAATGCAAGTCAGAACTGACTTTTGACTTTCCACGTTTCAAGCTATAAACCACTGTGCACTGAATTGGTGTGCCTGTGTTAAATGTTTGTGTGTGGTCTTCCTGAGATGTACAATATACACTACAACTCAACAATGTTATTCTATCGAATGTCTCGTGGAACCCTGTTTTGTGCGCTATGTTTTATCTCTCAGGTGTGTTCCTCGGTTCATTTACTGTTCATTTGCTGTCTACCATCACAGCTGCAAACAGTGGCTAAGGTAAAGTTATTATACCTCATTTATCAAACATGGCCCTAGGCGTGGTAAACCAAAGTTAAGGTAAATACGTACACTGTATATGTCAAGTTCGACAATAGCGACAGACGAAAAATGTGCGTAACTGTACATGTTACCTCCTCCTAGCGCGGGAAAAAAATGCTGAAAAAAACGTAAGACAAGGCATGATCATGCTTGGTTTTGCTCACACTGCAAAACAGACTCCTCCCCTAAAAAGATGCCGTACATGTACATTTCTAGATGAGTGGACAGACTGGTCATTTTGATTGCAAGGAATAAGACGAGAGACGTGACCAGATTAAAGATTCTTGAAACTGTCATACCGTAATTCATCCATCAGTGTAAGTGGTCTCCCACGGTTAAGCGCGCTTTGTCATTTGTGAATCTTGAAATTAAAAAAAACTGCACCCCCCCCCCCCCCCCTTCCAAGTTTAAGAAGAGCACTGAGTCAGAATAAGGATCGTGAACTAGTTGAACACGATCGGTTTTCTCGCATTCCAGTTTGAGTACATCACTTTTCGCTCACTCTCTAACAGGAAATCAAAGGACACTTGAAATGCCCTGTTTACGTTTTAGTTGGAGGTAGGTAACAAATTCAATCTAAGACTTTTAATTAAATGAATTATGCCAGCATGCATTTTCCTCGAATCATCACTTTTCAGAGGGAATATGCCGACGTGTTTTGTAGCAAGTGTATAGTATACCGACTGAGTACATTGTGCTGCTTCTCTTCCCACGCTTCCTGTCGTTTTCTTTCTTTTCGTTATTTATAAAAACAGCCCATCAACCATTTTTTTTTATTTAACGTTCTCGGAACTTCATTGGCTTAAAGGCGCGCTAAGATCATGACTCTTGAAAGTGAGAACCCAAAACACATATTTCCATTGATGTAAACCTATGACGATAGTCTAATTTTGGTAAGAAATACTATCTACAAGTGCACTGTTAAAGATGGGTGTTGTGATGGATAATCTGCAGTTGTGTGCAGAAGGTTTGGATTTTAAAGTCCGACAGACTTTTTTGTAATTCTGTCGACGTGTTAGGTTCGCAATTTCTGTTAGGTTCGCAATTTCAGTTTGCTATCTTCCTTAATCCAACGCAATAGACGTTTTGAGCTTGGTCATTTTGTTGCTCCATTTCAGACCATGTGCCGATGATACTCTTGATAATTCTTGCGTTCAAATTTTCAAATAGCCGAGTGTGTATAAATGAACTATTTTTAGATGGATGAGAGAATAATACTCTAGAGAATATCACATGGTCTGAAATGGAAAAAACAAAACAAACAAACCAAGGTAAAAAGGCAAATTTACATCACAAGTTGGCAACGTTCTCACACAGGGACACCACTCTTGAGGATTTGTCAGCTGCTGGGGTATGATCAGATCATCAAGCCGGAGTTTGTATCCTTTGAGCGTTTCGTACTAATTCTGTGCAGGCTGTAAAAACAATCCACAGCATTCAGTCAAAACCAGCGCCTATGTGATCACCATCTACCCTGATTCAAGCATCAAAATGTAAAGTCGTGATCAGGCAGATTAGTTTTACCGAACTGATACTAGTTTACATGTTTGGAAAGAAGTGAATTAAGTGATGTCAGCGCGTAAGGGTAGAAAAGAGCTCTTGAGGTACCAAGGGAAAAACTCATAGAGGAAAATCGTTTACTGAAAATATCTCTTTCAGAGTGAATTATATGAAATTGAATTAATAATAATAATAATAATAATAATAATAATAATAATAATAATAATAATAATAATAATAATAATAATAATAATAATAATTTACATTTATATTGCTCAGGTTGCATGAATATATGATCACCCGCGCATTACAAAAGTGAACTATTTAACAAGGGTGGCTTTTTCAATTAAGACCCATACTCCATACTGAATTGTGCGCTGATGTAGATTATTCATGTTCAGTAGAGTTTTTTTGTTAAAGGAGAAGGTCACTCCGGAAAACGTATTTTTTTTGTTAACGCTGATTAAAAACCTCGCACTAACTTTAGTCACTCGCCGAAGTTTAAGCCTCTTAAGTGCAGGTTTTTCCTTATGAAATTCGTCTCCAAAGAAGACCAAAATTTGACATCATTGCCGCCATTTTGAACTGTACTCAGCAGCCAGGCCGCGTTTTCGTGACGTCATTCCGTCCAAGACATTTTGTCCAAATGGCTTCCGACAAGCCTTTTATCTACCACTCTGGGCTATGGCTGCTTTGAAGCCGTATTATTTTGGGCCAAACGTGCTCCAAACTCCGAAAATGAAAGCAGTGAAGATAGGGAAGTGGATAATCGCTTGGAAAAAAAAAAAAAACATTTTACTGACCTTCGGAATTTCGTCACATAAACACGGCCTGGCTGCCAAATACAATTCAAAACGGCGGCCTCCGAATCGCTTCTTTCGAGAAGAATTTCTTCAGTATAGCAGGCACTATAGCGGCTGAAACTTCGGTGGGTGAAAAAGCTGAATGTTTACTTGCTATAGGCGAAGACAAAAATCTAAGCTTTTTTGGAGTGACCTTCTCCTTTAAGGGCTAGGCGCTCATTAGCTATCATGCCAAAGAAATTTCGAGCTCAAGACCTAATTGTTGACTTAAAGATACGAGCTTGTGTTTGCTGCAGGTAATCTTATATTTGAGTCAAGACAGCTCTGTTGGTCGGAGCGGTCAATAATGTACGCGAAAATCGTAGAGTTTTTTTTTTTTTTTTGTCGTTGTTATTTTCAAGACAAATTAAAAACAAAACCCAATGTTTTTAAAGCGTCCAGGGTGAAAGTAGATCTATAAAAGTCTCGAGCATGCTCGTAATATTTTAGATATCAAGTGATTTGTTTTTTATTCCAGTTCTATAATAGATACCTACTTGCTGGATACAAGCCTTAGGTCAAATTGCCTTGTATTTATCAGTTGCAATGTTATCTTTCTTTAACTACTTTGAAGTCCTGGAAAAAACCAGACCCAGATGACGAGTCTTGTAACAACTGGAATATCGGTAAAGAAGTAAGGAAGCTTATTTGTTGTTTGTTTGTTTGTTTGTTTGTTATAGTATGCAGTCATCTCTTTAGGCATATATGTTTACTCTTCAAACTTTTGGGAACTGTTTATCTAAGAGAGGTATTCAACTTAGAAGGATATGAACTTCTATTTTCACCGGAGACTATCGGTGCATAGCGAAGCGGTAATGCTGCGTCCTGGTCGAAAGAGCTTGCCGCAGATTTACAGCGATTGAACAAATTTCTCAAGCTGGTTGTGAACTAAACGCCGCTTCAAAGCAGCTGCAGTGCCTCAGTGAAAGGAAAAAAAAAAAAAAACTATTCTTGGTTTTCACCTGACGTCACGGCGGCCATGTTGGAGCCCCTATACAAAGAAACGACGGCCATGTTGGAGCCCAAAATTTAACCTCCGGGAATTGAACTCTATTTTTATGTAAATCTTTTCTTTGTTTCGGTGAGAAAACACGGCTGTTGATCACGTGAGTGGAAACCAAGAATATTTATGTTCATTAAACAGTAAGTTGAGGATAAATCACTCGAGTCCAAAACTGAGACTTTTTTGTCTCTTTCAGCACTTGGTTTCATCAAGCAATTTGAGAAATGAGAAAATTTTCTTAAGTTATTTTTTATTATTATATACATGTTCACGCTTGTGTGGTCAATCAAAGAAATGAAAATCTGTCGTAACCTGGTTAAACCAAGTGTGAATGCCGTGTTAAACCGCCTTAGTACAATCCTCTTCCTTTACGGTATATCATTTAGTTATTATTCGATTCAGGGGTCAAAAACATCTCTTCACTCATTTCCGTTTGCTCGTCTCCGGTATCTACTCCTTGTTGATTTTCATTCTTTGAAGAGTAAACGCAGTCTTTTACAAACGCGTGTTGTCTTTCTTTGTCTTAGATTAACGAGATCCTTCGCGAAGATCCTAGCAGTTGTGACGTCACATGTCCTCTTAATCTGAACAAAGATAGTAAGTGTGCTGTTTTAGCAGGAGTAGCCCTCTTCACAGGTTACTTTTTCTCATTTTCCAACGTGTATGCGAGGCAATTTCGGTCTAAAACCACAATTAAGACCGAAATTGCCTCACACACATGCTGGATTATATTGTAACGCAAATGAAAAGTCACCCGGGAAAAGCGCTTTCAAATAAACAGAATCAACCAGCCTGTATGACTGGTTTGTATGTAACATAATCATCTGCCTAGCGTGACTTAGTTGCTTCTTGATTGACAGCTGCCATTGTACAGACGGCTGAAGAATGGGCCGAGTTGGCTGTTCTTGCTTTTTTTAACATGTGTACAGATAAGGAGTTGGACAAAGAGGAAACTATACGGTACTTCATGTAAACTAGATTATTGTTAATTGTTTTCACTGTCTCGATTCTTAGTAGCCGAGAGAACATACAGTTATGACGTCATGTATGTAGAGTTGGAGACTTGCCGCGCTTTATCTGCTTCGTTATCGACAGTTGGAATGACATTTCTCAGAAACAATTCTGAGAAGGAATTACTATTACATCAGTAAAGGAGCCTGAGTATAAAATTGTGTACTGAAGCATCGGCTACAGTTTGCATGCATGGAGCTCAGCATTGGTAGTTTGAGAAATGTTGCGAGGCCACGCAAACAGCCCAGAAGTAGCAGCAATATCATGCCACGAACTCGCCCTTACTGTTGGCTCCTATCTCAAGTCCTGCTTTTAAGTGTCAATATCGCCTACAGGGCTTGCAGCAACTGAGATATTCGTTCGAGACCTTTTTTTCTTTCTTTTTTGATCTGACGCTATATTACCCTAAAACTGAGATTTTAAAGTTTCCACTCTAAATCCCAGTTCAGCGAGTGCGTCAGCAGAAAAGAGCCCAGTTTCTAATGTGATCATCGCGTCACTTCAGGAATCGCAAATCTTGCCGCTGAAAAATTCTCTTTTCGTATGAAAGTCGTACCCTTGAAGCAGTTGAAACCTTATGCAAATCATGACGGCAATGGCAACAAGAACGGCGAGGAAATCAAGGATTCTGCGCGTAAATTATGCATGTTTATGCATTTTTAACGGCCTTCTGCAAACTGATAACAATGTAAAGTTTCCATTTTCTAAGAATTTTGGGGAAAGTGGACTACGACGGTTAAGTTTTCGTATTTCTGTTTGAAAGTGAACGCTTTTTTTCATTTGTTCTGCTCTAAGTGACATCCTAAAGCACCAATCTCCAAGCACTCGCTCAACTTGGATGTTCTTGGTTTTTATGTGGTCCTAAATTATTGTGAAACTCAGAAAACCGTGAACACCTGAAATGATTATGGAATGTGATTGTGTAGCGAGGGAAAAGCCATTTAGGCGTGCAAAAACTAAACCACAAACAGCAATGGTAATAAGTCTCTGGTTTTGAGCTTTGCTCGCATGTCCTGAACTTTAATGTGATTGGTCAATACACTATTGACCTGTCAGAGTCAAGTGTTCGCGGTTTTCTGAGTTTCCCAATGAAATGCCGCCCGCCTTCAACAGAAAAATAATGTCAACTTCTTTGTCTTCTGTATACTCACTCTTATCGAGCTTGTTTCTGTGTTTATTTTGATTAGACTTTGTAACACTATCATGTTTGGCATGGGTCCTACAGATGACCCTCTTGATGGTATCTCCCTAGATGAAGTTGTTTCTGATGAGAACCCATTGGCAATAAGTAACAGCAGCGTGGATGAAAAGTAAGCCATTCTTGCACTAAAGGCATTTTCTTTGTCTGTCGGGAATCAGTTCTCCTTTTTTTCCCATCTAATGCACACTTCAATACAGAACAAGTACCAAGTACCATAATGAGTGTCCACATGGTTATCTAAGCTAAATACTCAGACACTTAAATGGAATTCATTCATTCACTCTAATTAAATCTGCTTTTTTTTCACAAAACGATCGGGTCTGCTTCATATCTTTACGGAGAGAAGAGCATACAGAAAATTATTTCCGTTGTCAAAAAGAAAGACCAATTTGTGACGGAGTCTCAGTCGCCACCAATACACATTCTCCCAAGTAACATTAAGTGTAACTTATGCGAATGGGTATGAACGAGCTGTTGTTTGAGACTCGTGGAAGAGCAGAAGTGACATACGATCACTACATTGACCAGGTTTCCATTCTGGCACGGAAACGGAGTTGTGAGCCGTTGAGTCTGTTGTTGCTGGCTCTCCGGTTTAATTAGACTTCCAAATTCGGGATTGATGCGGAATCTTAGAGTGACAGACTTGAATCGAGAATCTCAAGGGTCAGTGAATTCATCGTCATTAAACAGACTCAATTCAGCAATTCGTTTATTTAAATAAACTAGAACTCTCGACTGATCTTACTTGTTTTGTTGTGTAGATATTTTCCACGGTTCGATCTCAGTAAACTCTCCACCAGTCGGTGGAAAATCGGAGAACGTCTGATGGAACCAAGCGGGAGCCTGAGGCGATTGTTTGTCAAGAGATACCGAGCGGTGTTTGACAAGTAAGAGAATTTACTTATTAATCACTTGTTTTATAATCAGTACTCATATTTCTTACATGGTCACTGACTAAATTCCATCATTCAGTAGCAGGGGAGATCGAGTTATTAGTTGCCCTCGCGTTCATTACTTTGTTTATCAACCGTGTCAAATAGGAAAATTTCAAACTTTGACCCTTCCTCAGAGCACATTGGTTTACTTTCTCACTGAAGCAGTCCTATATACAGGAACTAATTGTGTTATTTAAGGCCTTGTTTGGCTGGCTCGTCTATTGCCAGTACTGAGCTTGTTTTATTGTCGAGGGGCTTGTGTTTGGAAATTCTTGTAATGTTCATGGGAATGGGAGGGTTGGGTCCTAATGGTTGGTGCATTGCAATCCGAGCGAGCTGTCATGCACTCTCGCGATGCCTCTCTCTTTCTAGGAGTGAAAATGGTTACTGGTGGTCTGTTAAGACGGCCTGACAGAATATTGAAGAGTAACATGTGATGACTAGCAGAAACTAGACTCAGCAAAATTAGCCTTTGATCTTTTCCTATCTGAGGAATTAGGGCAAATTTTATCTAAATTATATTAGTATAAATCTACTAGCGTTTTAATTGTTAAATAGACGCGAATACGTCTGTGAGTCGCATTGCCACAGATGCTGAATTAGAACACATTTCATTGGTTAGTAGAATCTTGAAACTAGATGAGAGGAATTGAGATCAAAAGTGTATTTTTAGGTTATTCATTTATAATCTGTTTTTAATATCCTTTCTCTTTCTTATTTATATCTTCTTTAGATTTCAGTACTGGAAGGGCGTTCCGACGAGCATGTCTTAATCAGCGAAGAGATTAAAATTAAGTGTCGCTAGGGATTTTATTTTTGTTCTATTTTGTAAATAATGACCGTTGTGAATTTTTTGTATATATCACATTCTTGCATCTACGTGAGTGTTTATGTCGTTAACCAAAAGAATATTGTCAGCTTCGTTTTCTCAGCGAGATGTTCATGAACGATTCTCTGCACAGTTTTATTATTCAAATACTGTGTAAGCATTGAGTTGATCTTGATATTTATCAGTAAATTGTTATGAAAATTAATGTGTTATGTTTTTATTCCTTCCAACGTTTGATGAATACTTGTATAAGTTATAAAGAAACCAACATATATATTTCTATTATCCTCATGTTTTCTTCTATATTGTTTTATTTTTTATGGTTCTTTGGCTTTAGATTTAGTCCAAAACTGCCTTTCCCATATAAGCAACTTGTTTTCTACGGCCCGTTGGCGCTCTTTTCTTTGAAAAAGCGATCGCTCTACTATGACTGTCACTACGCAAACACTGGGCATCTTCTCACTGACTGGGATTGTTTTGTTTCAGCACTTGTAAATGATTTAACTTTTGTGTCATGTGTACTTTGTGACACCTTGCTGTTCGAAATCATTAATCCCAAGCCCAGCCTGCAATTTCAATTGTTCACATAACGTTTATGAACTTTTCACCCGTTAGTAAGTACATCAACAACAAAAAATGGTAATTTTTTTAAGATTTGCTTTCTCGATAATGTCGCTCTGTTACTACCGACCTCACTTCATGCTAAAGCTGCGATCCAATTGTAATTAACAAACTTTTGGACCTTGTAGAAAAGGTGTTTAAATACACCAGCAGCATGAAAACAACGTTAAACGACGATGTTACAGAAATCAGTCAATAACTAAAAAACTCGGACCCTAGTAAGAACATTCTTCATGACTATCACCAGTCCTTTACTGGCATCCTGACACTGTTCATTGAATTCGTGGTTAGAGTTCAAGCTCTTTATGTTTTGAGAAAAAAGCGACTTTAGCGAAATTTGGCAACGTCGCAATAGTCACAAACAGTTAAATGGCGCATCTGTAAATTTAGATATTGCTTGTAAGGAAACGATTATGAAAGAAGTTAAAATAGTGTCAGACTGAATACGAACTGTAGGTCAAACCATTACAATAAAGGAAAGTCGTCGCTTGAATAAAGGAGAATTATTACAATGTCTTGATAGTGAGTGAGCAATAACAAAGTTCATCTGTGAATGATCCCAATAGAATACAGTTTCGCACAGAGTAAAAAGAAGTTGTTCAAGATTAAAAGTATTTCTTTTATGCGTACGGTTATGACTGTTAACTATAATTGTCCAGTTTAGAGTCTTAGAGGGTTCCACGAAAGGTTGAAAGAGAATTTGACTTAAAATAATATTTATCGGCAGGGAATTCCGAACTTGATATAATTTTAAGGTGAATTAAAATTACATTTAAAGTAAATTTTAAGGAGCGTAATTCATCTTGAGCATAAATAAAGATTTCCAGCACACATAACAAACTGAAGAGGTAGAATGGAAATAGTCATTAAAACATGGAGGTAATGGTCCAGATGACCAGTGGTAAACAAAGGAGAGTACCTGGGATTTAACAATATTATTAAGGTTTAGTAATTTGCGAGATTTGAAGGAGTTCTGGTTTCAGAAAAAAAGTTGTTAATTCTGATTCCTCTTTTTTCTGCAGCAATTAATGGTGTTAAAATTGAGGGAAAAGTTTAACCCAAAACATGGACGGCAAAAGTAATAAGGAAAAGATAAAGCGTAAGAATGATAATCTTCTATCGACAAAATACCTCACTTTAGACAAGATACCCACAGGTTTTGAAAGTTTAGGACGAAGTTCATCGATATGATTTTTCCATGTTAATTGGCGTCAAATGTTACACCTTAATACTTTGGAATGAGAAAATATAAATTTGGCTAAGCGGTTCTTCTCTTGATTTCATCCTTTCGGCAATCATGTTAAAGTTAATGGCACACCAAATTAGCAATTAAGGGCACAAATTATTTATCAGAGGTATGTAGCGTCACTAGTATGGACAATTACTTCATGCAGATATGAACATCAGTACACAAGTATTCGTCCTCTGATTAGCCTATGCTGCTTGAACAAGTGTTTCACTCTTTTTTGGCGTGCTGTTATTATCCTGGGAATTGTTTTCTTTCTTTCCCTGGAAGTTATGTAGCTGCATTTTTAAGGTAATCCGTGACGAGTTGTTAAAAAATATGACTCTTTGAAACTTTTTCTCTATAAATTTTTTTCCGGTGAATCTTTAAATATATATTTTTCGATGGACATCACGTTTAAGGAAACGACTATAAAAAGATCTCTGGAGTGAATTAGATTTACCAATTATAGTCTCAAATTGTAGGGGAATTGCTATTCTCGGAAATCCAGGGGCAGTTAGAAATGGAAATCAACTGGGCAAAAGCGGCACGAATGAAAAGTTTGTGAAAATGAACGACAGGCCATGACGGAGCTACAATTGCGTGTCGAGCAATTTTGCACCATTTTGAATTTTGAGCCATCTTGTTTAAGTTAATGGCACCCTTAATTGGTAGTTAAAAGGCCAAAATGTATATTAGAAGAGACATTAAGAGGACTGTATGGTAACCAGCGAAGGGAATAAACATTTCTAATTAGGTATTAGCAAGCAAAAGAACTCCAGTTATTGTGATAGCAACATGCTTGCTTAAATGAAATATTTGCAACAAAGTAAACCGTGCCTGTTTAGACTATACTGCATGAAATATTAATAAATTCTTTTTCTGTGTATTATGATATAAACTGGTAATTGGTTTTGAAATCTTACAATTAACCCTGGAGGTTTTGTTACAAAAGCATGAGTGGAATTGTACTCTCGGTCAGTTATGAATTTCTCCAATTGAATATATCATAAATCTTCCAGTCTAAGTAAAATGACAGAATTCTTAATTAAAAGTTCATGT
The DNA here is from genome assembly GCF_042242905.1 of Orbicella faveolata. NCBI lineage: Eukaryota > Metazoa > Cnidaria > Anthozoa > Scleractinia > Merulinidae > Orbicella > Orbicella faveolata. The sequence goes on along the minus strand of NW_028301576.1, from coordinate 1,539,784 downwards.
TAAGAACATCAGCTTTACAAAAGGTGAATACAGTAATTTACCAACAGAGATATTTTAAGACTATTCAAAACCAATCTAAGCGCGTTTCTAGCTCAACTGACGATCTTACACTTCCATCTGTAAAACGAAATTGAGGAAGGCAAAGAACTTGCCACCATGCATGCCTTCAAAGATTGAAATAATTTAGATAGAGATTTAAGAAACTCGTGTACCATATCCGATTTTAAATGTAAACTGAGTTTGGAATCATTCTCAATAATGTAATTTCTTTTTCTCTCTGTATTATTTTGGTTCTGGAACATATTTTATTCCTTTATTCATGTGACTAGTGATATATTTAGAACAGGACCTCTCTTTATGTATATCACTGGTAGGCGAGGGAGCTTCCTGTAATAAATGTTATTAGTATTTACCATACAAGTGAATAGTGCTTTTCGCGCGCTGATTGGTTGCCTCTGGGGTGATTAGCAAGTGCTATTCACCTCTGAGCAGCCGGCGCGAGACTTATTTTAAAATTTCCGACCGCTTGTCACACATAAAATAAAGTTTTGGTCCGCTAATTATTCAGCTTGTGTGGTATATACTAAAACAATTATTCACCTCAGTGTCGGTGAAAGTGATAGATATTTACCTCCACTTCGGTGAATAATTGTTAATTATTATTATTTTACAACCGCTATCGTTAGCAGCCAGTTTCAGTTACTGGCAAACCGCAGTTACATCCCCAATAAAGCATTAAAATAACAAGCTCTTATATCATGAACAACCTTTCCCGAATTAGGCGACCACGACCGCCTTTGGTAATTAGAAACCTGCCTTGTGTCTTTGTTTTCAAGCTCTCCTGAGCCTCTCCACCACTGAGAGAAGTGAAAACAAAAATAATTTACAGTGAGACTGATTGCACTTATTCAGCACTGTAATGTGAAAAAAGTATAGCCAACTACTTCCTCTCAAATTTGCATACACGAAGATTTTAGCACGTTGCTGATGGGACGGTAGAACTGTATACTGTTGATTAGAACACTGTATTACTGATCCTCTGAAATGCTACTATTTCTCGAAGTTAACCAACTTTTACCTTTTCGGTGTTTTCTCTAACAATTAGAGAGCTTAAGTAACGACGACGACGACGTCGAGGACGACGCCTAGTGAAAAATGAATTTACATTTTACAAGCAGAATTCGCCATTGTCTAGATCTGTTCTGTACGCCGATGGCTCTAAAAACGGGCTCAGGCTAAATATGCATTGAGAGCCGTCAATTCCAAATGGAAATGCGAAAAATTAGCTATCGTCGACCCGTTCAGTAGACGCACAGAACGGCAAAGAAATGCACAATGATTTACAACGCACGTGCACAGCTATTGGTTTTCTCGTTAAACCTTTTGTTTGGTGACGTTCTCGTTGCCGTCGTCGTCGTGGTTTGCTTAAGCTCCCTGATGAATTCTCATCAGCGAAGAGTTCCATTCGCCACTGCTTTCAAAATTCAAGGTAGTCAGCAACAGGGCTTCGACTGTGCAAGTTCGAAATTAAAGCAATCACATTTCAGCTTTTACTTCTATGTGATTGCTCTAAGAAGTGCTACCTGCATGGCGACTGGTAACTATATCGAAAAGTCTTACAACCATTGTCATGCAAGAACAATTCACAACACAGTTCACAGAATGACGAAAAAAAACCATGCTTAAATTTCACATTTTAGTTCAGTTATGTGCCAAGGAAACGGTGTAAATAACATTGCTTTGTCATTTTTCTGTTCTTTTTGCTTCCAGTAGTAATTACACGTTAATTCTAAATCAGTATTGTAAGTTACAATTCTTCCTCATTCTAAAAAGTATGTGACCAATATAAAATGCATGAAAATCTCTGAAGGCAGCAAAGAGCAGTTCGCAAACTGTATTTTTTATTGAGTCAGGGAAAAAAATGTTATTAAACGAGGCGGCATTTGTTTGCAGATGGTTATTAGCCGAATAGCGCCTTTAATTCTCTATCGGGTAAAGGATTTACCGGTCGAATGTTGAGATTACTGTTTATCACAACACATGCGTATATTTATTTGGGGAAATAAACAAAAGCTGTGTATGGTTTTCACACTGTTTGTTATGCGCTCTGAGTCATGCCGTACGATTTTCCTTGACCCTCATGCACCTGTCTCTCATCCCACCCTTCCACACTAGCCAAGTCTGGACAGCATGGTTTTTAATTCAATATAAATCTAGTTGTAGATTGGTAACCGAAATACGAAATGACCAGCCAAGAATTGTCGAAATTCAATTTTGCCTGACTAAGTTCTTATGCAAAATGTGTTATTGAATAGAGAGGTTGGTGCTGTGCCTATTGACAAGTTGTCTGACAAGAAGCACGTTATGCTGTGAATCAATTCGCAGCATTTTTTCTATTGTGATAATTTTGTTTTGTTGACTGTTGGATTTCCTGTCTGAACCGGTACAGCTGAGTCCAGAGTTCTGCCAATACTTTAATTTAGCATTTCATCACCACCTTTAATTATAGAAAAATTGGGCTTCAATTCCAAACATTTTGTTCGTACAACTGACTCAAAGCCTTCTTATAAACTGCACAGGAGGATTATCAGAATTTTGTACTGATTTCGTGGAAGAATATAGATTGTTTACTAAGTTTCTGCTCGTATAGTCGGTGGCACCATTTTACAAGCTGAATAGACAAAGCTCCGAAAAGCTAAGGGGTGCGTTAGACAATTGCATATTTCATGAAACACTACGCCTTGTCAAAAACCGCAAGCAAATTGCAATTAGAAAGTTTGAAAAATTTCCAAAACTTGATTAAATCAACCATCACTTACAAAGCTAAAGATGAAGGTAAAACTGACTTTGTTTCCTACGACAGTAAAGACTTTAAAAATCTCAGCTGTCTGTGTTGATTGTTAGGAGAACGCAGCCTTAAAATGCTAAAAATACCAATTCTCTTGTAACGAACAAGGGAAAGTACCAGGGAAATTGAGAAAGGGTTTCAACCCACTCGTTACATATTAATAAACACGAGTAGTTGCCAGAATGCCTATCTATTCATCTCGACAGGATACGCGTCTAAATCTAGAAACAAGTCAAGAAAATGAATGTCCTTAGACGAGAATGCATTCAATCGACACTTTCACAAGAAAAAGAGATATATATTTAGTGTAATCCTTTTCAAACACTTTCATCACATGCTTTTAAATGCATCATATTGAATTTGTTATTGAGATCGTAAAAATAGGTTTTCGAAATGAATAATGAAATTTTAGGAATAGGAGAACATTTTGGCCTTTGATAATGTTTGCCATTTAAACACTGTTTTTTAATTAAGATGATACTTAAATACTGGAAGGCGGTAAAAAAGGCAAGAAAACGATCCATTCAATCTTTGTTTTGAAGTTAGTAGACGTCCGGGAGGAATTATCCGCATCGGATGCTTAAATTCAATGGCTCTTTGCTTTTTCCAAGCCATGCATCTTTGGACATCCGCCATATTTTGGGAGCTTAAGGGTTCACCTTTGTTTTGGGAGTTCGCAACTGAATTTTGACACTGTTGATTGCAGGCGAGTGGGACAGGTGTTTCCGAAGTGCCAACGGATGAATTCACAAACATGAACTGAACTGTTATAAATTCATTTAAAGGTCTTTTTTTGCCATGTTTCATCCGTTGAACAAAGTTAGAGAATCTTACAATAGGAGTGAAATAAATAATCATTTCCATTCTGTTCGCACTTGCACTGGTAGGAGTTTCCTTTCATTATTTGCTGCAACATATAACATTTGTTATCTTTGAATAGAGAGGTACATGCGCTTTCAATTTAATCTGACTATATTTTGTCGTGTCTAGGCTGTTTGATATTCATAGTTATAGAATGAAAAGATCGCGACCGATTTTCATCTTTACGTTCGGTTACTCCTGTTAACATTGCAATACTTTTTACATCTTTCAGTTGCACTTTAACAGTTGCCACGCGGCTTTGAGAGGTAAACCAAAATTCCTGAAAGAAAATAACCATATATTTCCCCTTCTGCTTCAAGACGAAATCGATTTCATATCGAACGAGGTTGACGAAAGGCAAGAGTATCAAATAACAAGGTAGAAAAATTAAAGAAAATGATACAAAATTGCTAATTTTTGTTGTCAAACCGGGCACGCAATAAATTATGATATATATCATATATAGTATTTTAACATGCTTGAATTGAAGAGGAATTATTTCTTAATTTACGGTGTAACTGACTTTTGTGTTGGATAACTTATCACCAACGGCTTTATTGAATAATACTTTCATATAAGAACGTTTTAAGGAAAATTGTTTCCTGACAATTCTTGGCGAGCAGATTTAGACTTCTGTTCTTAATTTACAATTAGGACTGTATTGTTAACCTAATAATGTGTCGTCCGTTAAACCCAACTTGGAATGGGAATATAAGAACTCTGCTTTAAATTTTTCAGGTTTACTTCCTAAATGCAAAAAAACTAAACTAAATTATTCGTCTCCATATATTTTAATTAAATTGCCAGTGAATATTTTGCAAGGGTTGTTGCGGTTATGTAAGGCTCACATGAATTTTCGGTGGCTAACTTTTTGTCTGGATGGCTGGCAAACACGAGCCGCAAAGTAAAAGTGTTTGAGGCATCATTGTTTTAAGTAAAATTCATTCAAACTGAAGTCAATAAACATCGGGAGAAAGTAAAACAACTTTACCTGCTTTTGAACCCTTCCTGAAACCATCAAATTACTGTCGGGAATTTCAGTCTTCGAAAGTCAAAGTTAAATTTCCTCACATATCCGTATGGATATCCGTGATAAGTGGCCTCTGTCTTTCAAACGTATCGCGACACAAAATGAAATTTTATAATTGAAAAATTGCTAGTTTAAAATTTCGGTGTGACCTCAACACTCTATTCAGTGAATCACAAGGTGTAGGTTGTCGTATTGTCTTTCCATGACATAGATTCTGGTATCTGTTTTCTCTAAGACAGGTAGGGGTATTTTGAGACATGAACTTTATTGTCACTTGGTTAAGCTGTGAATTATTTCTTACAACGTTAAAGAAGCGTGAACTGCTGAATCTTCAGCTGTTGCTTTATATTAGTGTAAGTGACACAACTTTTTTCCGAAAGGAACGACTAAGAAACATTTATGTGATATGCCAGTAGAAAGATAATCGATCGCGAAACAAGCGCTGTTCTAAACCTAAAATGCAACAACGATATTCCCTCACACCCACATTTTCTTTTTCCAGGATGCAGTGCAGCTCGTGTACAATTGAATTAAAGCTACTAACAATATTACAATCGAATAAATGCTTTTAAAAAGACATGAAGTGAAAGTATTGGTATACATCAAATTCATGATACTTCACATCGAATGTGCTTTGAAGTTACATAGATTTGAAGAAAAACGATCAAGACATATAATTTACTACGATAATCAATCATGTCTTCAGATATAATTTACTAGACGAAATATTTAACAAATTGACGTTTACAGGCCTGTTCATGATCCGTTGCATCGCTTGCTTGTTCTAGCGAGGCAGGTTAGCTCCGATCTGGCTCTGTGAAGCCATGGGACATTGCCCGTGTCCATAGTACGACTTGTAATATGAGTTTTGGAATGGAGAAAACAAGGGCGCTTTCTCTGTGGCTCGCTCGGACATGGAATGCCCTTGATATCCAGAATTTGGAGGAACCAAAGCTACTGGTACATGACTGTGGTGATAGTCACTTGGTGGGATATGAGGGTCCTGGCTGGACAAAGCGTAGCCGCTTGGGATGTATGGACGTTTAGCTACCGTTGCTGTGGGAGCACTTACCAGCGGCATAACGAAGGCTTCGCTGTACGGTGGAGGAACGTGTGGGCTCAGGTAGTGATGCATTGGGTAGCTGTAGCTGGGTGAGAGTGCGTCAAAGTTGGAGCTGTACGCAAATGTAGCATAGGTGTCCTTGCTACGAGCGCTCTTGTTCTTTCTTCGACGAGGCTTGTACGAGTAGTCGGGGTACTTCTGGCTGTGAATTGATCGAAGTCGTTTGGCTTCCATAACAAAAGGTTTCTTCTCCTCATCACTCAAGCGGCTCCACTCTGCTCCCAACAGCTTGCTGATTTCGCAGTTCAGCATGTTCGGGTACTTGAGAGCGAGTTTGCGTCGCTCGGTTCGCGACCAAACCATGAACGCGTTCATTGGACGCTTGATGTGTTCATCTGAATCTGCCATGTCGCTTTCCGTGAATTTTGTCTAGGCTTAGCTCTTGGGCGCGTACTCAGGGCTGTCACAGGGAGGTGCGTTCCGATGAAACGCAGAAAATGAAACTGGCGTTGTGAGAAATTGACACGTTCCGCTTTCTTGTCAGTGCTTAGCAAACGGGAGCAAGGTGCTGCGGTTCTGTCACTTCTCTTTTGACCGCTTTCAATATCGCGCGTCTATCAGTGGACACGAGCGAAGTACAATCCTTCTAATGCCACTTCGAATTTTCGGTACTTGATATAGGAGAGGCTAAACAATAAATTCAATGAGATCGTGAATTATTAATGTAGCTCTGTGCGAGCAGTTTACGCGCCATGTTCAGCTGCAGGGATGTGAAATACAGCTGGCGCGGGCGTAACAATGGCTGTTTAATGGGCCTAAATTTTGCTCAAAACACCTATTTAGAGACCCAAACTTTTCCGCAAACTACAAAAAATCTATTAACTTTGAAATTTAAAAATAACTCTGGTGTTCTTTTCGGGTAAATCGCATTGTGCAACATAAAAACTTAGACGATCTTGATAATGGAGCTTAGAACAATACATTCAAAACATAAAAACAGATAAACTTGCCAAGATGCAGTTTTCATTTGTACGGTTAACTATTTTTGATGCTTGTGATAGATTCTTTTTTCAACATATATTTTGGTATTCAATCCTGGCTGACAGCTAGCTGGTACAGGGATTCAGTGTTTAAAGAATAAGTAAAAAATACACAATGAAAGAGACAAAAAATTGTCTTTTTCATAAACATGTGTCACCAGAATAAACGGTACAAAATTAAAATTGAAATTGAAAAAACGAATCTCATAAAAGCGATAAAACTGTGTTTTTAGCAAAAGGTGTAAGTAATGTTAATCAATTATTTTCACTTGACATTGTGCCCTGAACATGAGAAAATTTTCCATTTGAAAAGGTCACCAGCAGACGCTTAGCGAAAGTCTCAGCGGATTACTCTTCGTATATCCGGGGCGATGGAAGCTCGGTGCATGCATGAACTTGCTTTCATAAAATGTTTCGATTCAAATTGAAATGGAAGGCTGTTCAATCTTATTCAAACATTGATGTAAATTTACTTCGATACTTTGAATGGGAACGATTTCTTGTTGGGGAGGATACAGTCATGCAAGATTTAAGAATGAGTGCAATATAGGGTTGACACGAAATCACTGAGGTTTGTCCCTCGTTGAAAACCAATTATCAAGAATTCTTCCCTTTGAGTGGTACCTGCTGGCTGTCCTTTCATTAACGACCGTGTACAAAGGCTAAATAAGCATAATTAATAAGCGCGAGACAGCACAGGCGATAGGCTTTCTTAAACATTGTTTATGAGTGGTGTATCCGAGGAACGATTCCAAACCGTTTCCATGCTTTTTAGAGGATCAGTCCCGAGGGGTTAGTTCAGCCGCTGTTGGGAGTTTCTCCAGCATTTTTCTCGATGCGTAACATCCAAATTGGTGTATTTCGGAGAACAGTTGTTGATTACACGTGATTAAACAAGGAGTCACTTTTGTGCTAATTTGAATTTCAAGACCAAGTTGTTGTGCGTGAGTGTATGTTTTTCTCACCGACGTGATGCAGTAATATCTGTGTACACAAAGCCAGAAAATTTACTACCTTCAACTTAGATGGCGCCTAAACAAAGGAACCGTTTAAGAAAATATCAGCCTACATGATTTGTTTAAATATAGCTTGAGATTACAATTCTTATTTCACTGCTGATGCGAGTCGAGAGGCTTGCAGACAACAAAGGATGACATAACATTGTACGAGAGAAGCATGCAAATGTGAATGACTACAAATATCTAGCACAGAGAAAGCAATGAACCGAGTACCCTGAAATTTACATTAAGTAGCTCAATCCACGTGCTTTAGTTTTGTCAAACACAGAGAGATGTTGCTTTCTTTTTAATTTCTATTTTGTGCTGTTATATGATGCACGGACGTAAAAGTAAACATACTTTCTTGACTTTCACGGCGTGAAATGTACAAAGTAAATTACTCAAATGATACAAGCATGCCGCGATGACGAACTGTTCAAATATATATTTAGGTCGTTCTGGGTTTCATATTAAAATCGTTAAATCTTTTTATGCTTCGCATTGTTATGTAAAATGAAATGAAAGGAAACTCTAAAGTGCAAAACCATTGCCATTCTTTTAAAATTGGAAGCTTGTAATGAGAAGCCGAAAAAGTGATTTTAATAAAGAAGACTGGTATAACCTGGTTTGTTAACTCTGCAATAAATACTGGAAGTAATCATTTCAAAAGTGTTAGGTGCGTTAACGAACAGATTAAAATGTGTGTCAAGATGGAGACTCTTGGAGTTAAATAACACACTTATCAAGACCTTGAACCGGGTTGTTTTACAGTTTAAATAATAAATTATCACCAACGAGGCGTGGCGGTGATAAGGATTTTAGTGCCCGCTGTTCGCGGAATTCAGGTCGAATTTGGTAGAAAATCGACACGGCAGCAAATGTGAGAAAACACGCTTCTGATAACGAGTATAAGAATTTGGCTAAAAGCCCATACTTTTGGTTTAAGACGTGCCTGCGGTTAAAATGCACGCTGGTCGATTTTGATAACATATCATGGACCAGAACAAAGGTTTGAAATTCATCTAAGTTCTAACCAGATACATTGGTCTTCTCTGTTCTGTAATTTCGAGTGATTTCCCTCGAAGGATGTCATTATGATTACATGGAAGATACCTTCGATGAATCACCTTGCAAACCTATTTAAAAATTGAGAGGCGTTTCCTAACATTTAATTTCAATCTTCTCGACATTGTCTTTTCCATCTCTCGTTAATCGGCGAAATTTTTGTCCTTTTCTTTATTATCGGTCTTATTGGATACTAGCTGTTATTAAATAGCTGATTGCAACGTTCGTTGCTTTTGGCAACCATTGTATTTCACTGAGTAAGCCTTTTGAAGAAACTAAAAGGTGCACAAAATCATAACCTCATAATTAACAGCCAAAGCGAGTTTCCACTTGTTTAACACTAGTAAATGGATTGTTATATCATATTTTAAAAAGCGATTAGCCTTTAGGCTTTTCTCATATTATAATTACTCATAATCACGTGTGGTAAAGCTTTTCTTGTTAAACCTCGGAAGGAAGGACAAACAAATATATAAGCATAATCAGATTTCGTCGTTTTGCAGCCTACATTTTGTAAAATTCCCTTGAATTACCGTGCGTTAGATTTTGCGTAATCAGATTGAATGGGCTTCGAAAGACGCAACCAGCCTTAGTAATTCTCAGTTGCCTGTTGTATTGTTTCATGGACGTTGCTTTCAATAAACTAATGTTATTCAAAATGTCCCATCATTTAAAATTTGCTAATGTTTTTCTTTATCAGACTCATTATCAAACCAGCTAGGCAACAGCGACATATGTTTGTAAGAATCAATGTTAAAAATAATTGTTGTTGTTTTCTGGTATTTCTGTTTTTCAAGAGCTTAGTCCGACTTGGCAATTTTTTCGGACTTCGAACTGAAAACTTTCTAATTTGCAACGGTCGACAAGCTTTAAACCAAGGCGGTTCAATATTTAGATTTGCTCTTTTGATATAACAAAACATTGTATAAACAACATATCATAGGATCAATATCAGTGGATATAATTCATGTTTAAATGCTAATGTCTTTTTAAAAGACCCTACTGAAACAACAGGCAACTTCGTTCAAACCCCTTTTTGCGGAAAGCACTAAAAGACAGATGGATTTTAGTTGCAAACAAAGGAAATGACCAATACTACTACTCTTGTAATATGTGCGTTTCTACAATGTTAATCCAGATTTTACACACCCCATGTGGGACGCGACAAAAAAAAGATAATTATATTATCAGCGTTTTTGTGTCTGCATCCTCAAACTAAAGAGAAGAAAACAAACAAATACCTAACAGGGCAAAGCGTTGGCTAGAAAATGGTACGTGGACTGGCGATGAAATCAGAGATAACTTCACAAAAGGAAACCTTTCCATTAAACAATGAACTGTGAATGTTTCTTTCCGCTCGAGAAAACAAAACATTTTTTCAGCCGCTTCGTTGGAAATGGCGAAGCAATTAGCCCTTTTTAAAGATTTTTTTTAGGATCAGAAATAAAACTAAAACACTCAATTGAATCTCATTTTAATCACATTATAAAGTCGATACTAAACGCGCTCATTCCATGAAAAGGCCGCGATGCGACACGAATGTAATCAAAAATATAAGCTGACAATGTTAAGGTGCTCACTTTTACAGGCTCTAACCCAGCGATTTCACTTATCCTCTGTAATATACATACTGATAAATGAACTATCGTATTAAACCAAAGTTTTCTTTGTTTCTAATAATGGTAAGACCCACGTGAACTGTTGTGAAAGAGATGATTGTACTCGTCAGACTCGCCTCTCACTTCTTGCAGTTGTTTATAAGCGCATCGAGTTACACCAAACGGGTTGCGCTTTGATAAAACACAAAAGAGCTTCAGGATTTCGTATCAATCGGGTAATTGCAATCTGCTTCCATTTGTCTTCCTCCGTCTGGTTTCATGGTATAACTCGACAACGTTCAAATTAAACAACTTTGGAAAAAAGCCTGTCTTCTCAACATTGAACTTTCACAATATGCACGTGGACAACCATGAATACAGTTGAATGGCTTGGGTTTTATTTTATTCTCTTTCCAGGCCGACTTGTCTTCAGTGACTAAAAGGATTTAAAATTAATTTCGTTTTAGACAAACATTGTTTTCTCTGGCCACGCGCTTACCTGCCTCGCTACTGTGAAGTTCCCGATGAAAAACAAACGACATAGAAAAAAATATTACTTGAAAGTACTGAACGTTTGGTAATTGAACAAATACATGTTTCCTGCTTTTCTTTACACACGCGGAAACTTGTTGTAGCATACTAACAGTTATAACGCGTTTAATTAGAAGTTTACTTTGACAAACGGTTTCGAAAACAAAGCCGCCATTTCCGTCGTAAAACAAGCGAATTTAAAAGTTGGTAACTCCTGGATAGTAAGATAGAATGCTGTATGTACCTTGTAAATTCGAATGTAACTAGGTATCGAGGTGAAATACCAAGGCCTGTTGTTATTTATTTAATGTACGGACAGAATGTAAATGTAGCGACTTTATTCTTTTATAGTAGCCAGGCTTGCTAGCATGAACATGTATAGCTTTAAAACTGACTTCCATTGACATACGAGGAAATAATCAGTCATTTGCATCTTTATCAAAGCAAATTTTCTAATAAAACAAACAGATCATCCAAATGGCTGTATTTTATACGTATAGTGAACATCAATCAGAAAATAAAAGGGAGCTGGGAAACTTCCTTCCTCCCCGAGTTTGCTGAATCAAAAATCATTGACCAAATGCGTGTCTGTAAAGGCCGTGCCAGTTTTCAGTTTTCCCCTGACCAGTGGAGTTATTCTCTTCACTCTCTGTTCCACCCTAAACGGGGAAAAAGTACGGTCGTTTAGTATGCGAGCAACGTGCTTGTGTCGTGTGTGTAACGGACTGGCCGGGTGAGTAGTTGGCCTATGAAAAGGTTTCTTCTTTAAATACCAGTTACGACTAGGTGAGTTAGTGTGCTCAACAGAGAAGGACTTTAATGTTGACATCGATATTTTAATTTGGGATCAAGAGTGAAACCGACTTTTTAAGCGAAGAAACGCGTTCGACATTCAGTAACAGTTAAGTCAACCCTAGATCTAGAGGGTTCGTATATAATATTACCTCTCACTGTTTTATTTCTCCGAATGATATCAGTTCTTTTAAAGTATGACCGAAGCAGATTTTCTTTTGAGCCGAGCGAGTTCTCACAGCATCACATTACAGCCTTTATTTTTCATCGTTGCTACAATTCCCAGTCTCAAAGCTTGTCCATCTAGCGGAAATGTTAAAAAAATTGTCTTTCTTCAGTTTCTTGCCAGCCAACTTCCATATACAAGTATATATAGGGATTCTAAGATGCAAAAGCACGTAGCTGGAATAAATTCAACGGATGCACACCAAGCAGTAATGTAAACAGTGTTCTGTTGGTATATTGTCATGCAGTTTCAGTGCAACGTGGAGTCAAAATTATTTTTCCAAGCGCCCTTTTCTTTCTTTTGTTTAGAGAGTAGAGAGCTTCTAAGCTATAGATAACAGTTTTAGCTCGTTTAAGCCAGAAAATGTTTTGCCTTTTTAGTGAACGTGTGTTTTTTCACGCCAAGCCTCCTTAACTTACAACATCGTCCCGCGACTAATAATAATAAGATTATTCCTCTCGTTGTACAACTTTAATTTTAAACTTTACCTTATAAAGTCAGTACGTTGACACCTCCAGAAGCTTGTTTTCCCAAAGTCTCTCCGCTGCGATTCGTCTGTGTTAATTCTTGCCGTTTTACAGTCTGTAAAGATATCGCCAATTAGCTCAACAAGCGGGACAATAGTTTCACGCCTTATCAAACATTTGACCGCGTTAAAGTGTGGGAGTATGGGGAGATAAATGTTGAGCGTGCTATTTTGTCGTAACCAGTCTTTTTATTGATTCTTTCAATTCTTAAGACGATGCAACAGAAAGAGCAGGGAGAGCTTTAGATTACAGGAATTCTGCTTCTCTGGGACAAAGGCAACTGGCCTTAACATAGAGGACTCGGTAATAGAGGTTCGGCTTTTATTGGTTTATCAAGCGCTTTCAGTGGGCCAAGCTAGGATGCATAACGTGAGTAAAATAATTGTTTTGAAAGTAACCAAGAGTCATGCTCTATATGACTGAATTTAATCGAAATCTGTAAAAGATATGCCGATTTTAAGGCTTAAGATCATGTCTGTTCAAACTGTTTTTGATTTGGGTGCATAATTTTCTTGAAAACGCGATGACAGATAAGAGTCCGAAATAGAAAACGACCACTGAAAAAAATTCCCGTAACACACCCGTTTATTATTGTGATTACGTTTGCCCTTAAAGCATGTTTGAATTTGAATAAATTAACGTTTCCACTAGCTACGACTTGTGCCACCCCTATTAATCGGTCACTCCCATTTCCCCGAGGGTGGCCACCTGATAAGGGTTCCCTCACTTCGACTGCATTATCGAAGAGAGTATGCCAATTTGAATAAAAGAACAAAAGTATTTCTTAACAGAGCCACCTTACATTCGTCTTTCAAAAACCAAAATAAAGTTGACAAAAAAAACAAAACAAAACAAAACAAAACAAAACAAAAGGAAAAAATAAATAAATAAATAAACTAAAAAAACTAGTACTTGTTTTTTTGTTAATTTGCGTCGAGCGTCATGCAGTAGCTTAAGCGCTCAGTTTTAGATGCTACATCGCACAAACTAGAATTGAGTTATCCCGGTGTGATTCTGACAAGGGCCTGACGAATTCGGCCATAAAAACGGACGTTTACCTCCCCCATGAGATTTGACTATGAAGCATGAAGGTCAGTGAGCCCTGAAGGCCATATTTTTGTCGTCAAAACACTTTGCTAATAGACAATAAGTTAAGAATGAAAAACAATCAAGTGGCCACCGTTTGCGTGATGTGTTGTCAGTGTGCACGTCCAAAGATCATGATCAGATGGAATTTTGCCTAAGCAACCTAGAATTTTAACATATTAGTTCTTAGTTTACAGAGGCACCGTCTGGCGTTTCTCAGCTGTTTTCTGCATCTGTCCACACCCATATCATGCTGACCAAACCTGATCGCCTTTTCCCTAAGCAACGTACCACTTCAAAACAAAGTGCTGCAAGTTTATATACACGACATTTTTTTAAAACACAGCCGTATTTACCTATTTCATAAATTGAGTTCAATATAGAATGTCAGAAGAGCTGTTTTGCATTGGCAGCACTTTATGAGAGAGTGAAAGTTAAACATCTCAATGGGGGTTGCTAATGGCGCACCATGAGATGGGCTTTTAACTTCAGCTCTTTGTTGATGCTCAGGCAATTAGGAGCTCGCTATGTTTGTTCCACCTGAGAATTATAAATAAAGCTGGTTTGGAGAACAAATCCTACATAAAATCACAAAAAGAGCCCTTTTATTTTCAAAGCCTCGGAACCTGCAACAGTAAAATATTCTTAATTACACCATATGTCGTAGTTGTTCAAAGTTATCTGAGTTTATCGTAGACGGCTCCCCTTAGGTTTTTACAGAATCAGCTCTGAATACTCTTGCTAAAGTAGAAGAGTCATTTCACAATAGCTGAAATGCATGAGAAAAATCAGGCTTTCTGGACAGCTGTATGTTGCGAAAAATACACTAGAGAAGTAGATTTAAGAGCATGCATGGCTTTAAGAGTGTCCCTGAGTTAATCTTTGTCACTAGATCGTCACGAAAGCGATCGATTGGCGTCAAAGCTAATATAACCAGAACATGTGTTGTTTTCATGTTACATTCGAAAGTCAAAACAATAATCTTCACCTGGTTCACAGATAATCAAGATTGACAACAGTGCTGCAGCTGCACTCTCGTAGCTTCAAGTCTTCGCCCGCACCCTCTGCAGCTCCACTTGATGACTTTACGCAACGTCGTTGAAACGAATCCGTTTGGTAAGATCTTTTTTTCCAAGGAACGAAAGAAAGCCATCTTTCTTCATACGCACCTTTTTATCTTTAATATCTTCTCCAGGATCAGCAGATTCCACCACATGTGGCGGAAAATTCGCGGTGTAAAGAGTTCGCGTTTAGCTTTCTTTTGTTATGCTAAACAATGAGAATTTAAATTTGATGTAGATTTACGGGTATAAAAGATTGGGGCGTGTGAAAGTTAAAAAAGTGCATAGCATTTCGTCGCTTAACTTGGTCTTTTGATTGTATCCCACAATAACATAATCCAATCTATTTCTCTTGGCGAGCCAGAGTCGGCGTACAACGCATGATTTTTTTGAATTGGTTTATTTACTTTCACAGTGGAAGTAATGTGCACTTAATGATTCATCTTAGCGAAATGGTAAAATGTTTAGTCGAGACTCATTATTTCCCAGCTCAAGGTTTAAGCAATTTAGCGAACTAATTAGGAAAAATAACTTAGATAGCTCGGTAGCCTCCCACGCAGACAGCCCTAAAAACGTATGAGTGGGAGGTTAATAGCTCGGCGAATGTGAGGCTAAATGGCATAGGCCTACGGGCCGATGCACAAAAGAATCAAAGCCGGGCAAACGAGGACCAAGACTTTTTTGTGGTGGCTCCAAATTACGTTTGGAGCGGCTCCAAACAGGTCCGTTTTAAAGTTTTCTTGAACTTTTCGTACAAGGAAGAATTAACTGGTTCTTTTATAAGTTTCTGATTTTACCAGGCTGTCGATTGAGGTTGATGTCATAGAGTATGCAAGGTTTCAAAATAACTATTTTTGGAAAGGTAACATTTTCATTAGATGTGAGAATTGGGAACGTTTTTGCTTTTACTGCGATTTGAGTGCGTTTGAGAAACACTCATGCTTTCGGGCATTGCGTATTTTTTTTCCGGGCGATATGGTCACCTCCCCCCCCTCCCCCCCCCCCCCGCCACACCCCCGAAGTCCGAAGGTCCATGTAAGCCTATATGCTAAGTGGGAAAGTTTTTATCATAGCGAAGAAATTGATGTTCACCATGAATGACACACTAAGCAATCAACAGCGAATTGTCTAATCGATAGCTGTTGGCGTAGAATGCTTAAGATACAAAAGCATACGACGTAGGGAAAAAAAATATATGAAGAGAAATTATTTTTGAAAATTAAAACGGTTTTCAAACGACAACTTCATTAATGCTCCCCGCTGCAAAGCATCTCCCAGGTTTTATAACAAGAAGCAATCAGAAGTCAGATGATTGATCCTCTTGTGTGGACTGGGTGAGAAGCGAGGACGAAATAACTAAACATCAGGCATTGTGCTAAGAAATGAAATGAAAATGAAATGAAAAATGAAATGAAAAAAAAAGTGTAGAGGAAGTGTGCGTTGGGGTTTTGGGTTGTACGGCTTTTGTTTCCTTTTGAGATCGGCTTCTCGGTTTACACATACAAAGTTAAACTTCCGTAGCGATTTTTGGTGGGTGTCTGGAAAACCCGAATAGCGAATGGTCCCGAATAGCGAATAGTACGAATAGTGTGAATAGTCTCGAATAGCGGCAAATAGTGGCAAATAGTGGCAAATCGTGACAAATCGTAGCAAAAAGGGTTGCCAGTAACTCGCAGTCAACCTCGCAGCAACGTAGGATGGGATTTTCCCGCTAAAAAGCACAGACGCTTATCAGGACAAAAGGTGTTTCTAAACGTAATTTCTTCTGTATTAACCGCTGCAAAAGCGTAAATACGTCTTCATTAAAGTTATCCTTGTTTTTTTTGTTTTCTTAATGTCGGCGATGGATAGCCCTAGCCTGAGTCCGGAGAAGAAAAGGTGAAAAATTCACTGAAATTCTGTTGCTTATTTGGATAATTAATTAACGCTAGATATTAGATCTAAAGCGGTGACTATTGACGACTATTTGTCACTATTCGCCACTTTTCGCGACTGTTCGCCGCTACTCGCACTATTTGAGGCTATTCGCACCATTCTGGACTATTCCCTATTCGCTATTCGCAACTATTCACTATTCCCGACTATTCGCTATTCGCTATTCGGGTTTTCCAGAAACTCGTTTTTGGTTTACTCGTTTGTTAAGGTAACAAAAACGGTTTTTCAGTTTTGGTTATTTGCTTTCCTTGTTCCCAGGCCTCCTTTTCGCCTTTTCCGTCAATTGCTGTATGTTCACGTGGTGTGCCATCCATATGACACAAATGAGTCGGATTTTTTTTGTGTGACGAGAAACCGCTTTATGAAGCTCCAAACGAGCCCTGTATTATTATCGAATATGTCCAGATGTGGTTGTAGACAGATCGGTAATTTAGACCTGTATCACGATGTGCTTTGTGTCTCTCTTAGTGGAGAAGGGACGGGGGGGGGGGGGGGGGGGGAGCCTTGAAAAGAGGAAACGGTAGTTCTAGGAAAATTGCATGTTTTTATTGGCCAGATTCTTGGTCTAATAACGCTGGCTCCTTTTTAGAAAATATGCAGGCGACTTTGAGGCCGACAATGGGCCGATATGTTACTATTATTTGCGTTTTGAAGGGTTGACAGGCTTCAGCTTGTGTGGAAGACAAAGGAGCGCGACCTTGATTATCGACCAGAAGTGAGTAAAGGCAGGTTAAATTTTGGATCGTTAGTTGCAGCGAGTTTGGAAAAGCGTTCGACATTCCAGCTTTCCGGTTTGCTACAGTCAACTCCGATGGATAACTCTGACCTTCAAGGGAAATTGAAAAAGGTCCGAGTTATCGGGAGTTGAAAATAAATGGCCCGAGATATGGGGAAAAAAAAACGGTTTTTACGGTGTTTGTTTTCATACAGAGTACTGAGCAGCCCGCAAATGATCCCAGGACCGTATATAAAATGATCCCCACATTGTAATGTAAATTTCCTCGTACCGGAAATGATCGCCTAGAACAAAAGGATGGAAATGAATGGACTCAGGAATTTGGACACTGGATTTAAAATTTATACAATCCATTTTTTTCCCTCTCAATAATCTCCGCCTCTGTATCGAAAGCTACACCAAAATATAGTCAGCTTAGTTAGGAGTTCCCAATTGTCTCCGAATTTGAGGATATAGTGAAATTCCTGTGTTAGAATAGTACATCTCAGGTAATCCGATCGAGACATTCAAAGAAAAACCTAACTATAAAACTACAGATTTCAAATACAGGATTTCGTGAGGCTACATATCATTTTTTAAAGTTGTGAAAGTTGTATTCAAATCGTTCAAATACTGTGCATGTTGCTCATGCTTCATATAGTAACTGTTGTATAAAAATATTGTATTACTGTGAAACTCAGAAAACCGTGAATACGCTTGTTGCGTCTGGTCACATGCTTCTTTGACAATCGAGAAAATCAGGGAAGGGTCCTCTCTAATCAGGCAATTTGTGGCGTCGGTTGAGCTTTCTCGGATTCAAAGCATCGCGCTGCCACCGCCATTACCCGCAATGTTTAGCACTAGCCTTCAGGCTACAATTTTGAATAGTATTTATTCCAACGTTAATCAAAGCAAGTCCGTCTCGAGGCAACTTACCGTGGTCGTGATGTTGTTGCCGTCTTACCCACTGGATATATGGAACGTAAGTCATATTTCATCTTTTTCCTTCGTTGTTCCTCGACAAAATCAACTGTAGACGTCGAGCGCTAGCAGCGCAATCTCATTCCGTATATCGTAGTAATTGTTTCTCCTTTGAATGCGCTTGATCAGATTGATGTAAGAAACATAAGAATGTCTCTGGACAAACGCATAGCTTTCTCGAAGTAAAGCTACAGGACCTACGGCATTCTCTGAAGAAAAGCTAGACGAAGATAAAAATGATATTCGTGACAAGAAGCAGCATGTGTGCTTGCAAGCATTCTCTGCTTGAATTGAAAACATTCTAATCAAACAGCCGGGCCTGAATTGAGCCTAAACAAAGTGTAACTACAAGGCAAACTCTGCGAAACGACGTGCAGTTAACAGCGGAAACCTTGCAGACCTATGACCGCTAAAAAATTTCCTATAACAAAGTAAAACGGCTCTTCTCTACTTTTAATTCCCCCTAATAACACAGCATAAAGTGGCCTTCAGAAACAGGTGTGAAGCAAAGAAAAGGCCGAGAGGTCGAAAATTAAAAGAGAACGGCAAATGCGAAAATGTCACGAACCGTAATAGTCGTGTAGGACTATTAACCCCATTTTTACACTGATTTTTTTTAACGACGCAATGAAAATTATATTTTTCTTTTTCTGGCCTCCTTTCAGGTGAAGGCAAATGTTATTATAAGCAGCGTTGACAAAATTCAGACCCCGACGAATCGTTGTGTGATGATATCATCCCTCGCGCTTTTCGGGTCGCCGACAGCTCACTTCGGGTCATCCTTTCGAAGTGACTTCGGCTTTCAGTTATCATGGCCCTCAGTGAATGCTCACAAATTATTTAATCACCGTTCACAAGGACCACATAGTAGATGTGGTCTTAATTCATTCCGAGGTATAAATGATCTTAAATACACAGCCACGGTCGCGGCGAGCAATGTTTCATTCGCCTTCTTGAAGAGATTTTAACAAGGCGTAGCGTCCTAAACTGAACCATTCAACCTACAGCAACTTGGATTTCCGCTATCAGAGAACGGATGAATTTTCTTTGGCGTTTGCAGAATATTACCGCCAGACAGAGCAGCATATCTTTCATGGTTTATTTTGGTGACAACACATCCCGCACCCCCGTAGGCTCAATTTAGACAAAATTCATACTAGGCCGCCCCTCCCTTCAATAATTAAATTGTCATCTCCCAGATTCTAGGAGACATGTAACTTTTTTAAGCAATAGTGAGTACAAATAAAGATTGATTGATTGATTGATTGATTGATTGATTGATTGACCAGAGCCAACCAGGGTCTCTTCTCTCTCGCTCGGGGGGAGGGGGCGAGAAAATGAGAGACCCCAGGAACGAGGCTGAAGTCCAGGTGCAGCTAACTTTGCAAGTTCTGAGAGAACAACGTCGGGCTACTGCTACAGCGTTCATGCGATTTACTCTTTCTAGAAATAGTTATTTTAATGTTTTGAACTACAGTACTGAATACGTTGAGATGTCACGCGTTGACAAACATGGTTCGAGTTATCGAGAGTAAAATAATATAGAAAATTACGTGAATGGAAACGAAAATTGCTTCGAGTTAACGGAGGTTCGAGTTACTTAGGGTAAAATTACATTAAATGTATGAAGAAATATTCCGGTTTGAAATGTGACGAATGAAACAGAATTTTCCGGTTAGTTGGACCAGACCGTCCCAGGCCATCACGTTCCAACTTTCGCACGACAATATGAAATGAACAAAGGGGAAACAGATGACGACTCTCAGATGTTGAATCAAACGATGTATTTGGTGAGGATGACAACTTAACTTTTTTACAGTGGGTTGGAATTATTTACATGGGATGAATTTAAATCGAACCCCCGACTATTTTGACGGTACGATACTTCTTTACTTTTTTGACGAGTTCAAGAGTCACTTTCCAATGACGAGACAAACTTGAGAGCCCAAAGGGAGGATACCAAATTGCAACAGATCTGGGCAAACTGCTACTCCACTACAACGGTGTTGAAGTAAGAGATTTTTAAAAGTCGCCAGTTAGAAACATGACGAGCACTGATATTGAGAAGCTTGAGAATCAGATTTCCGGGCTCGGAGAAACTCGGCAAAATTTCGGAATCATTTCCGGGAAATTTCCGACCCCCTCACTCGGAATTCCCGAATATTTGGTCGAATGGAAGGCACCCCAGATGGACTACTTTGCTCAGAAATGTCACGCACAGCACCAGGCACGTAAAGAAAGCTAAGGAAATAAACAAGTACACGAAACAACACTTCTGTCTGGTTCTTTCCTTAACCCTTTAAGTCTCGATAGTGCCATATGGCACAAAATGTTATAATAAGCTTAATATTTGGCCAATTCATTTCAAATTTGGAGGCCAAAAGGATCTGTGAGAGATCTTCACATTGAAAGCATAAAATCATAACCCCCTCCTGAATCAGACTTGATTAACCACTCCTCAAGTTTTTGAAACTTTCACGCTTTACAATTTTACGGTCAAATGAAAATCTGATAAAAATCTGCACACCCAGAGCTTCAAATTAAGCTATTGTTTAGGGGTATACCCAGTATATACAAGGAATAAGGTATTTTTGAACGTTTTCATTTTTTTACTTTATAGACTCCTCAGTTCAATTTGTGACATCTTGTATGTCTTTTGTGGTGATGTAGGACATACCCCAAACAGTACCTGGTATATTACTTGTGGTCTTTCGATCTACTGTTATAATTTTAGAAATTAATCATTACTCCGAGAGAAAATTATATAGCTAATGTATGTTTTGTTGTTGTTGTTGTTGTTGTTGTCGTCGTTGTTGTTGATTTACAATGAACATTTGCAAAATATCTCATATTAAGTCAGATCAAATCAATCTTTATTTAAGCACGAAATGGTATGATATATACACCATGGCTTCCTAAGAGTCGTTCTACTTTACACTAGAACACATTAACTGCAGAACCACTAAACCAATAAAATGAAATGCAATGAAATCTTATATATCTTATCAAGGTTTCTATAATTTATGTGTTTAAAGTAATCTTTCCCGGGCAGTACAGGTTTAAAATCGTTCAAATTGGGCTGCTGTCTGATCTGATGAAGGGGATCTTGTTCCACAGAACAGATACCATTTTGTAGAAATATAACAATTTGACTCATAGCTTCTAACACTGTATGTAAACTTGAAATACTGGTAAATATCAGTCTCAAATACCATAGGGAAAGATTACTATGGATTTTGTACGTACAGTAATCACAGCTAACTATTGCAGTCCTTTGTTTTTGTTAACGTTTCCCAACCAAGTTCATCCAACAAATCACGCGAACGAACAACCCTAACCCCACCCCCGTCCACCCCTAAATAGTTGGTCATCACAGAGATTGCTCTTGTAGCCCTAACTTTTATACATAGCTTCCTTTCAGGTTTTCAAGAGTTAAGCAATTTAACTACACCATGACAATGATTCGATGTGAAGGAGTAATTATTTTCAATGTTTGTTAGCCATTATGATTCAAAGCCCTAGATTTGCTGATTACATTTCAGGGTTGATTTCAATGTTGTATTTAGGTCGAACTGATCGTTCGGACTGGGCTTGTGTCTTGAGGAGCGCTATGCCTGGATATGTACAGACTGATGGCGTTCATTGAGGTGGCGGGGCTTGAAGGGAACTACAGATCATTAGCAAAGTCCATAGGATATCCACACCTCCAATCCAGGTAGTGAATAAAATAGCTTTTAAGATTATGTACATGTATTACAGCTACAACTGGACACTGGCAATAAATGACACCTGCCTCACATTTTAGCTCTAAGTTGTTAGAGGGGATATATGTCCGGTCGTTTTCTGATAGGTAATATGTACAATATCTACAAGGCCAGTAATGAACATGTAGTGCAGTTATTTTAATGAAATAACCGCATTTATGTTTAAGTTAATTCCTATACTGGCAAGATGTAAGGGGTCGGAGGACCGAATATAATACCTTATATGTACATTATACGTAATCGTATACGTTATAAGAACATTTTTGCAGCTTCTAAACATGGAGAATTCATGTATATAGCAATTTAAGCGTTCTTTTAACTAAAAAGAAATAGAAAGGAAGAAAAACTCTGATATCAAAGCAGTTCGCTCAGACTTCTACCTACGAGTGTCCTCCTGCCAAGATACAGTATGGCTGTCCATCCGTATGCTACCCTCCGTAAACTCATCAAAACCCGTAACACCGACTATAGCACTCTTTGTAGGTTTGGGGATAGTCCTATAAAGGGGGATCAGGGTCAATATTCGGTTTCTAAACTGCAGAGGCACACGCAAGGGCTTGCACAGTTGAAATCTATTGGGAACAGCGTAACACGTACAGGCAAACCGTAATACGTACAGACCTAACCAAACACGAACAGGCACAGCCCAACACGGACAGGCACGGCGTAAAAAAGACAGGCACAGCCCAACATGGACAGGCACAGTAACAAAGACAGACACAGTCCATTCTGCGGAAGACTGTTAACCAAACGTTGGATCAATCTCTGATATTTCCTTTTCAGACAGAAAACACTGTCTCGTTATTTTATGCACATCAACCACGGCTTCAATTTCAAACCCTGTGCCCGTGAGTCTGACCGAAATAAACATAGCAGCCGTGATTATTTTCAGTATGCTCAAGCTCAGAAGATTATTGCATTGTTGCATAACCAGGTCTTAGTTTTTGAGATTCAGAGGGAGTCTGAAGTCTTAGTTTTTGAGGTTCGGAGGGGATGTTAGGTCTTAGGTCTTGGATCTTAGGTCTTAGGTCTTAGTTTTTGAGACACCCATAGCGTCAATAGTCCACAGATTCTTCACAAAGGTCACCGTTGTTTACATATCTGAAAATTTCTTGAAATGTCCTGCGTACGTGATCAAGAACCATTTCCATCCTATCCTAAACAGGGGAAGAGACCATATGTATAACGCTAAGCTTATAGTTAATAACAGAACGAAAGAATGTGCTTTTAAGCATCCTTAAAACAGCATTGTTCAGCAAATTCATACTGAATAGATCACTGACCAATTGAAAAACGGCTCATGTCGCCATAAAACAACATTCTTATTAAAACGCTAGCTCGTGCTGGATAAATCACTGAACAATTTTGGAAAACGGCTCATATCGCCTGGCCTGAATGTTAGGGTAGTTGTCTTCATGTCTTCATCCTTAGTCTTACCTGTCTTGTCTCAAATCTTGCCGCCATCTTTAAAGACAAATGCATGACTGTGAGATGTTTGGTTACCAGTCTTTCGCAGAATGGGCTGTGGGTGTCCTTTTTTACACTGTGCCTGTCCGTGTCACGCCGTGTCTTTCCGTGTTGGACTGTCCGTAATAGAGTTCAGCTGTGCTGGCCCTTGCGCCTACCTCTGCTATTTAGAAACCGAATATTGACCCTGATTCCCCTTTATAATATAATAATCTTGCGAAACTCCGGGACTTTGAGGTTTCAGAATATGCCGAGACTCCGATCGAGACTCCGAGACTCATTTTAGCCGAGGTCTCAACAGTAGTTGATTTCATTTCTCGAGATTTATCATTCACCATGAACAATTCAGCAGATTGCATTTTTTCCTTACATCAGTTAATTAACTCCTTAAATCAGTAACAATTGACGCGTCAGTAAGAGAACTCGTGTATCAATCCCTAGAGAACACTTCGAGACTCGTCACAACCCTTGCAAAATAACTCCTTTAGTCTCTTGCGAAAGTCTTTGCTGACTAGCGAATAAATTAAGGGGTTTGAGGAAGAGTTGATCTCGACAAACACTACAACTATGAACAGAAGATGTTTATAATATGCCTGAGTGGCGATGACTGGCCACCAAATAGAAGCGATTCGTAGCATACTCAACGGGAGCATTGTTATTGCAAACACCACAACAACTGGCGTTAAAATTTTCTTGATTCGCCTGTTTTGATGAAGACGTTGGAGTTCCATTTTGGAAAAACTAACAACTTTACTATCATCAGATGAAATAACGCTATGTTCGATTTTCATATCCTTGATGAATTTGCTGCTGCAGTTAATTTTACGTCCTATTCTTATATAAGTCAGAGCTATCAGGAAAAGTGGCAGAATGTAGGAGAAAAATGTCATTAAACCTGCATACAAGCGAGGCAAAATCCACGAGCGATCCCACGAAGGCCAAACTGTACCGCAAGAAGCTAATCCGTTGGACAGCTCATGATGTTGAACAACAAAGTGCAGTGGTAAACAGAAAACAAAAAATGATATCACCCATACGAACCCGACAATAATCTTGGAATTTCTTAGCGAAGTTTTCCTATTATCGCGTTTTGGTTTAAGTGTCACTATTTTTAAATATCGATGTATAGCGATAATTGTAATACACCATACAGAGGAACCGTGAAATATTTCCGGTATTGGATACAGATAGAGGCAGCTAAACTCTCCAAGAGGCCAGTTCAAGGGCAACTTCTCTTTGATTAATCCTAGCGGGAATGTAAATAGCAGAAAGCCAAGATCTGCAATGGCTAAGTTTAGTAGATAGAAATCCGCTGGTTTCTTCTTCTTGCCCATTTGACAAATAACAACAGTTACCAGAACATTACCAACAACTCCAAACAAAGCGATTAATACCTCCAAACCTAGTTTTAGCGATTCCACCAAGGGTATGTCCCTGGCAACGGAATCATTCGCCAAGGAGACGTTCGGATCGGCTCCACAATGCCTTACGGTGCAGTTCGCCATAGTTCATGTGACTTTTCCTTTTCCTGTCGTTTGAATACCTGGCTGTTGTGTAGTTTCTTCTTTTTTTTGTTTTCCTGTGATGTAGACGTCGCACGAATAAGTCTATCTGGCGATCTGTGCGGTACCCTTCTTTGACTTCCTTGGGTCCGAGTTCAGTGCTTGCAAGTACTGTAAGAGCTCGTCCCTGTAGATCTTCCTTCCTGTAAAGAATTTTTTAATGTTTATTGTAATATAAAATGATAACACAGCTTAATTCCTTGATTTCAATATTCAATGATATTCAACATATTCAATTCCTTTACAGTGGCCTGACTGACGGAGCTCAACTGTTGAAAAGCGAGCGACCTATTCACATCGAGCGGCGTTCAAACAGAATAAAGCAATTTCTCAGGAGTCAAGTTCGCCTTGTCAAGGAGCTAGCCGTTAGTGATGAGCATCTTCGTTTATAAAACAACTTAGCTTCCTTTCACTGAATTAGTTATATCGCCCATGCTGGCTTTCAAGTTAAGGAAAATACAATCCAATCCCATTGCTCTTATCATTCTGAAAACGCCTTCCGTCTAAATATTACCTGCCAAAGGTTAATAGAATAACCAAAAGCCAAAGAGAAGCGAAGAATATGTCAATCTTAAAGACAAAGCTCTCAACACGAAATATTCCACTCAATATTAACAGTTTACCTTTTCCGTGGTTGTCATCACAGTTACATGCAGACGTAAACACAAATCCTTCAATGTACTTTATCAATTTAAATTTACGCATGTATTAAATCCTTGGGATATATTTATGAAAAAAAAGAAAACTGATGAACTCAAGCATGTAGCCGGCTCTTATAAAACGACAAAAAAATCTCTTGTTGCGAATGATGAAAGGGCTCGATATTACGTCAATGAATCAACAAAGATCACGTTAACAGAAATTAAATGAAACACCAGAAAAAGGTGCAAGAAGCGGAGGAGGAGACGAGGCTAAAATACCTGACGAAAGTTAGAAGTTATGCTATTCTACTTATACTTACCTTTTGTAATCAAAAACAGGATGACAAAAGCACTTTGGTGTTTTTCTTCTATTTCCTCGTCTGATGAATGATACAAATGAAGCTAAGTATGACGTCTGTTTGTCATGTGAAATAGAATTTACCAATACTTTGAATGGAAAACTAGAAAAAATCTCCAACATAAGTTCGTGTATATGAAAATTCCTCCATGAACCAGTCTTCAAACATCCGTGTAGATAAGCAGCATCTTTGAAATTGAAGTAATACAATTCAGTAAGCTAAATAGGTCTTGGAGAAATGTGGTCAATCTTGAATGACACTATCTAATTGAATTTCCAGCTGATTCCGGTAAAGCCATCTACCTCAGTATTTGATCATTAACAGCAAAACACTTATGCATAAAAACCTCTCAAAGTTTCATTTTTTGTTTGCTTTGTTTTGAGCTATGACTTGCTCTTCACGGTTGAGCGAAAGTTTGCCTAAAGTAGAAAACTGGAAATCTGAATAAGAAAAGGTTTAAAGTAGATACGTGACACGCAATTCATTGCGTCCGCACACTCCACTTTCAACTTCCGCAGGAGCGCAGAGTACTTAACAATGCATTTATATCAATCATAGCGTTGGGATGCACGAATGAAGGTTTTTAGAGCACGAAAGAAGGGTAAGAATTGGTTGATGCTCAGCCGAAAGCAACTCTAGCTTCTTGACTGCTCTCCAAACTTCCCAGTCTATCATAATTCATCATCGGCATCATTTTTTTTTTTCATTCGCCACGGTAATAAAAGGATTTTGATAGGGCGAGGAGACCTATAAAAGCAGGTTTTTAGAGTGAGGCCCCCTTAATTGTGTGAGCGGCATAACAAAGTAAGTCTTATTTCATTAAAAATTTACTCAGCATCATTTTCTAAATGCTGGAAAAGCTTGACGATACACAGACTCGATGCATAACCAAAAGTATGAATAAAATGTTTATAACATTGTAAATGGAAATGGATAAGGGAAGTTTACTGTGCTCACGCCATGAGCTTGCATCATTGAATTATTATGCACGCTTGCGTACATGTACACTGAGTTTGTTGGCGCGACTTTGTAGCTGTGTTATGCGTAAGTGTACCCGCAGTAATGAATATTAACAGTATCTGCGGAGAAAAATGGGCTGCTTGCCTCTTTTTCTCAATCTCGAGCTATTTTCAGATTAGCTTCTTGCGTCCAAAATTTTATGGTTTTTTGTAGCTTGAAACAATTTTTCAAGTTGTAAGCATAGAGGGGCGAATTTCATTCCTTTTATAGCTTTAATTAGCTACTTTGCTCATTCCTTTGACCTCTGTTAGATATATTTGGAGGCTCGATAATCCAAATCATCAAAAAAGACACAGGGGACCCGAACAACAACTGTAATTTAGCTGTGTTCCTGTGACTTTTTGGATCATTTAGAAGGGATTTGAATACTGGGAAGGCGGTTTACATTTCAAATATTATTTTGTCTCCTCTTTCTAAATACGACGCTCTGATTACGTCTCGAGTTTTCATTATCTTCATTAACTATGAACTCTCATCGGGCGGATGGGGGGGGGTAGGGGGAGGGGGAGGGGGAGGGGGGAGGGGGAGGGGGAGGGGGAGAGATTCTCAGGTTTCATAACGACCGCGCGTGAGAAGAGAAAGAGACAACTTCTCTCTTTTCTCCTTTTGGAGTGAATGGCACGGGTGAGAACCTGCGTTGTAGCCTCTGTGTGAGAGCTGTACATTGGTTTGTATACCATCTCAGATTATCTCACTAGTTTAAAAATGTAAGCAAGTCTAGCTAACTTACATTCAATTAGAACAGTACCACAGGAAATCGACCGATTAAACAAGAATTCCAGGGATGTTGCCAGGATACCTGACACTGATGTGAAGTTTATATGAAATAATTCATACATGAACTGCGGTTGTAGATGAAAGTGAAGAATGATCATCGCAGTATATTTTCCAATTTAAGCAATTGGAAAGAAGAAGCCTGAAAAAAATCAGGGCTTCAACGGGATTCGAACCCGTGACCTCCGCGATACCGGTGCGATGTTCTACCAACTGAGCTATGAAGCCACACATTGGGAGCGAGGCCACTTAATTGAGTTCATATCTTCCCGTGAGGAGTGAAATGATGTGAATTTTATATGAAATAATTCATATATGAACTGCGGTTGTAGATGAAAGTGAAGAATGATCATCGCAGTATATTTTCCAATTTAAGCAATTGGAAAGAAGAAGCCTGAAAAAAAATCAGGGCTTCAACGGGATTCGAACCCGTGGTCTCCGCGATACCGGTGCGATGCTCTACCAACTGAGCTGAAATAATTCATATATGAACTGCAATTGCTTAAATTGGAAAATATACTGCGATGATCATTCTTCACTTTCATACCTGACACTATTTTAAGCATCTTTGATGGCAAATTATCCAAACCTGTCACTTTTTTAATTTTTAGCTTTTCAAGTAGTTTTCGGGGTTCAATGAGTGCTACAACTGTTAAAAGAGTAAGTCTTGTCTGTGAGACGAGATAATTTTTTGGAACGTCAGTGTCAGCTGAAGGTATGTCTCTTGCCAAATCGTGTCCAAGTTTGCAAAATAAAAGTTACAAAGCATTATGCCATTTCAGATGCAGAGCTTATTTTCATATCCCGATTTCAATATCAGCAATAATTTTCTTCTTATGTTGACGAGACCTCAGCTCATTAATTAGCTATATTCTTCCAAACCTACCACATTTCGTAAGGATCAGAGAAAAGGCTAATGATATCCGATCCCATTGTCTGATTTCAACGCTCTTTTATAAATTTGTAAAACTTCGAATACTGATAATCTTGACTAATCCAGGGATGGTATTCATGTGTTTTGCAAATTAGAAAAATAGGGGAGTGGACACTAATACCAAACGGCACAACTCCTGACGTAACTATTTTATCAGGAGTATTAGTTACGGCAAGTAGGGACTGCGAATAAGCTGCTACCGCCGCTGGCTCCGTAGTCAGTTGACTAGGACCAAACTGAAACCTCACAAACATTGATGAGTTTGGAAGAATTGCTATCTGCAACGCCTGGTAACATCTTTATGTTACCATACCATAAGGTCCGGGAGTGTCAGGTAATTACCACAGATTGCGCATGTAAATCACGTGATACCTGTTGATGCAGAGAACAGAATGCATGCTGAAAAGGAAACATTTGAAAAGAGAAATTGTAGGGTGCAGTCCCCCTCCTTTAATTGCACGAGAGATTCCGTTAATTCCCCCAACTGACCAGGTGGTTCCTAGTGTAAGTCCAGAATTGGTTGAAGTCCCTTCAACAGTGGTAAAGATTAATCCTGATTCTGACACAACTAAACTTCCTGTGTCAAATACTCATTCTGTGGGTACTGCTGTTAAAGTTACTCTTCTGGACGAGTGAGTAAACCCCCTGAGAGACTGGACTTGTGGCTCTTCTAGTTAATTGTTATCTAGGTGTGTTTGAGGTTTGTTACCGCTCTTGTAACAGGGAGGAGGCGTGAAGTATCTTATGACGTAATAGGCGATGTCACTGGGGAATTCTGGGAGAATAAAAATTGTCGTTTGAGATTCACACGCGATTGGTTTGTGTGCAAACATTGGTCTTGTCCTAGACCTTTAAAATACAAAGAAAAAAAAAACAAAAAAAAAAACATGTATTAAAAAAAAGCTACAGTACGTTGAACATTTCCACTGAAGTCCCAGCTCAATGTGACTCTGCACAATACAGTGACACATGATGATAATTGTGTGTAATCACTGACACTCGTTTGAGTGCAGGAAAGTACAATGACTTCTTTGAAAGTACTATTAACGAGGCTTGTAGCAGCGTATACTGCTCCTGTGCAATCCAAAAATAATACTAGCTGAGCCAGGATATGGTAAAGGCTTGCGCGATTGAGCAAAACAACGCGGAGAAACTCGCTCAGCATCGCCTGTATGAAACAAAAGATAACAAGGCCTTTGTTCGATAAAATTAAAGAAGAGCACAACAGAATGATTGAGAAATGGAAAATAACTAGCTTCTAATACTGTAACCAACCCCTGGTGGAACGCTGTTCAAAACTTACACGATATGGAACAGCATGCCCTGCAAATGTAGCAATGGCCGCAGTCAGTCGATTCCTAGTCTACCTGTCGGACTATACATGCTCCTGAAGGCGTGTAATTACGTAAACGTACAAAGTCACACGTATGTACGTATTACGATTTTACATAACTTGAAGTGCTTTATTACATGAGCTCATGAAATACATTGCTTTGTGCACAACTTGTTTTTAGTTTTATTGATAAACATTTATCGCGATGGTTTTGTAGTTTCAACGGAGTGTGTTGTAATTTTGTACAAATCACAAGCGGTTTGTTATCTTTTCTGCATGCGCATCTATAGCGATTATGTATTGAACCTGTCACACCTACAACGATTGTATTGAACTTCCCACATTTATAACGATCATGTAATAAACTTATCAAGCTAATCTCTCGAACACTCCATGGAGAAAAAAAAAAAACAAAGATACGTAAATATTTCATGACTCAATTTGCATGCACTATAAAGCGCGCCAATTGAAAACAGAATCTCCTCTGCATTTACACATATTGAAACGTTTGTTTTGTTCTTCTCCGTCGAAGCAAGATGAATGCATCTTTGTTCATCTGTTCAATATATAAATCCGAAAGACAATTCATGTCTATCAGTAGTTGAATTTTTAGAAGTGTTATTTCTCTTTGTAAGGTTAGAGCTATGATAATGCAGTCGGAAAAAACTGCTAGTTTCTCAGAAGGGGTATTTCTGATAATATCGAGCTAAGCGACGGCAATCTTATCTATGAAAATGATGATTACGCATTTCCTTCCAGTGAAAATTTTTCATCTACATTTATATAAGTATTTATAAGTTTAGTTTCTTCCTTGTTAGGTTAAGGGTCCTTCAGCATCGCTCGATGCGAGCGAACAACACATGCTAGGAGTACTATTGTAATTATGGTACCCTATGTAATCTACCAGACATCGCAATCACTGACGAACAGAGACAATAATGGAACTCAGTGTTCATGTCCCAAGAAGGACCTGTTGCCGAAGGTTGGAAAATCTTTGGAAATATCTTTCTCGACGACCTTCCGCACAACGTAAATTGGAAACGCTCCTGCGGAATTTCTTGCTGGCTATGGAGTAAATGACAGGATTAACAGAAGAGTTAAGCATAACAAATACGGTTACTATATACAAAAGGTATTCTTCATAATATTCCTGATCCGCGACCGCTGGCCAAACTACGACAGTTAAACGAAGAATGGTCAAAGGGAGCAGTGTAATTGCGCATACCAGAACGACTGGTGTAAGAATACGTTTAGCGCGTTTATTTTGACGAAGACGACCAGTTTTGAGTTTACTTAAAGAATTTTGTTCGTTACTCTCCACACCATCTTGATCCCGTTTCATGTCTTTGAGGAAGCGACTGCTGTGATTCAATGTACGTGATACAGCGACAAAAGTCCAAGATATGACAATAAGAGGCAGGATATAAGATAAAATAGTCAGGAACACAGTGTAAACTTGGGCCGCCATCCACGAGGGCCAAGCGGGACCACACCATTTCTCTCCCGCTGTTTCTTCTTTATATTCAACGACAAGGTACAACGGTAAACAAAACAATAAAAACGATGTCAGCCAAACGCATACAGCGACAAACTTGGCAGCTTTTTTAGGAGTATTATTTTTGTTTGTTATTGGTTTTCGCAGGAGGACTACTTCGTAATATCGAAGGACAGCGACCATTGCGATACACCACACGGAAGCGCCGTGGAATACGTCGGGAACGGGGTACAGATAAAGGCAGACAAATTCTCCAAGTGGCCAGTTCCGGGGTGCTTTTTCCCTGATAGTAATGAGCGGGAAGGATAGTAACAGAATGCCAAGGTCTGCAACGGCTAAGTTCAGCAGAAAGAGATCAGTTGTTGATTTTCTCTTTCCCAGTCCGCTTATGACAATTGCTACCAACACGTTGCCGGCTACACCAAACATAGCGATTAACACCTCGAGACCTAGTTTTAGAATATCGACAAGAGATGACTCCATTCTCCCAGCCATGACCATTGTCTCGTTCACTGGAAGTGAGGAGTTTAAATGTAAACTAGTTACATTTCCAATAACAGTGGTGTTTGGGCAATGCCTTGACATACAATTCTCCATAAATTCAGCTGGCATTTCTCGTCAACGTTTTGTTAGTAATTGACAAGCCCCGACTCACAGCTCGTCGACAAAGACTGATGAAGCGTTCTGTAAACAGCCAAAATAACCTGCAACACCTGCTGCAATAAACTTTCGAGTCATCGTTTACGCAAGTACACTAACCAATGCTAGCCCAGCAGTAGTAAGTCATTAAAACAAGTACGTGACAAAACTACAATACCAAATTACATTGTATACACTGTAGCTCTTAATTTATCTTTAATCGAAACTATCATCAATAGAAGAGGTGCCTAATTTTGAAGGTTTTTTGTTTACTGATAAGGCTTTCCAAGAAATCCTTTCCTAGCGTGGCTTGTCTTTACATAGAATCTTCTTTCAATAAATGTTTATCTTAAAATGAGAAAATATTGTACTAAATTATTTATTCCTTGAATTTGAATCGAATTGAAAAACGCAAAACAAGATAACACCTGTAGCTTAGCTTTGACATCTTTCAGGTCTTTGGGGAAAATATTAAACATATGACTTGTTGTCACATGGCTTTGATGTTCCTTCCTTAGTTAGTAATTAATATTCCTCTGGCATCAGTTTAACATCGTGAGTTAGTTTTAGCCATGCTAGTGCATTTTATCACAACTGGCGCATTCTCGACCTGCAAGCCACAACAAAACTAACTATGGACTGCAAAGAGAAACTCATTATATGAGGCGCAAGGCAAACAACGGATAGGATTTTGAAAGCTTATTGGCTTAATTACCGGCTACTTTCTGCTCGTTACTTACTTTTGAGGTAAATTATTGCCTGCGTCTCTAACCCGAATTTTGATCTCATGGTGCTTGTTTAGGTATACTTTGCAAGAACTTTGTGAGCACTCTATCAACTGCTACCAAAAACCTGGCCTTTTGCGAAACGTGATGACGTCACAAGTGTTACTGAGGAACGTGGTCGCTCAGAACATCTTTTTCGCGTTTGGGAGTCAAATGGTTAAGGTGGCCGAACACAGTTTTCGCGCCCGCTTTTGGAAATGCAATTCAGCGCGCGCACAAGGATTGCAAAAATACAAACATGCCGTCAATAGAGCGATCATTTCATTTACTCAGCACCCGCAGTATCTGTGCTATTTTTCTCTATAACTGAACGCAGTGTATTGATGGCTTTAGTCTTTTATCACAAATATATGTTGGAAAAGGTAAAGATGCAAAGAACTCAGCAATTCTCAGCTTTTTCTTTGTTACCGAAAGAACCCAGTTAAATGCAGCGAATGCGTAGTAAGTCAAAAAATTGCGATTGAATGAAAATTTGCACTCTCGGAAATACGCCTTTTTCTCGAGAACCACTCATTAGAATTTCACGAAATTTGGCACGAAAATACTTTAGGAAATAAGTAACTGGAGTATTGAAAATAATTGAACTTTAACAAAGGAAACTCTAGATATTCCAGTAAACCTTCAACAAGGGATAATTAAAGATCTCTCTGTTGAATTATTAGCAAAATGGTGTTAACTTGTGAGAATCGTTACAAACTTGTTGCATGCAAATTATAAAGAAAATCTAATGACTAGATTTTCTACAAATAAACAAAACCGATTTCAAAGGCCTGTTTATTTTTATTCGTGTAGCCATGGCAACGGCACATACGTCAGCTTAACCATCAAAAAACCAAAGTTTGTGTTGTTAACTTGCTGCTGCCATTTTTGGCGACCGAGAGATCAAGGGTTTTAGAGAAAAAGGTGAATGAAACACAGGTATCAAAAACTGTGTTCAGCCACCTTAAGGCGGCGATATGATTGTCACAATGTTAACATAGAGCTACAGAAAAGCAAGGTGGCCTTTGCGCTAACTGCATGACCCGTAGCTAACGACAAACGGCTCGCTCTCAAGTAATTAATAATAGCAATTTCTAGATGTTTTGGACCAAGCTTAAGGCAACTTGTTTAGCGTTATCACATAGGGTATACTTGGTTTGCCTTCATTTCAGTCCAATCTATTATAAGGTGTCATATCCATTACAGATGCCGGACCAGTTTTGGTCATAGAGTTTCGTATAAGGAGTTCCCTGTTTATTTGTTTTGTCAAGCCATTTAAAATTTATCTAGCCGGGAGCGCTGATCTTAAGAAACTAATTATGAGCCATGTTTATTGCGGCACCTGCCGCCACACGAAACTGTGGAAAACATTTCATCTCATTGTTTGAAAATGGACTCGAGACTTTAATTAATCGTTCCATATCCTTTAAGACATTTTAACTAATATTATAAAATTGAGTACGAAAAAACTGTGTGATTTTCAGAATATAGAAATATGTATTTCTCCCTGTTGATGAGCCTTTCTCTAAATAGCTTTTCCACCTTACTCCCCTCTGTGAAGAAAAACAGTAAAATTGTTTATCTTGAGTGTTTATAGATCTAAATTGTTTGACATTTAAGGGAAATTATATTCAAATATAATGAGACGTGGATGGAAAAGCGAGTGTTTTGCGGCGCATTATAATATTGAAAGTAATCATCATCTACTTTCCTAGTAAATTTAACCAGCAACAGTTAAAGTACACCTAACCCTTCAATTTTTTTTTCGCTAAAACAAATCCACTTGTTATTCTAAGCATTGTGGCGAAAAAATTTTGAATTTAATCCTCGATTTTTTATGCCCTTTCAAAGTCGCGCTTGAAGTGTTGTGCGACCGCGTTTTAGGGAGTCTGGGGCGGCGGTTGCTGATGACGTCTACCCAGGAACGAAACACAATGGAGCCTCAATCAGCTCTCTGTATTTGCTCGAGAAAATGGAAAACAAAACTAATCGTTCCAATATAGTTTGGGACTAAAACGTCCAAGCTTTGTTTCAGAATCATTTCTTTTTCATCACTGGAGTCAGAGTTAAATTTCGGTTCGGAAGACTCCGAAATAAACTACGATCGAGCTCGTTCGACAACTGTAACTCACTGCTTAGAGCTTTGAGAGCAATTTGCAATGTTTCAAGCGACGACGGGGAAGACTTCGTTCTTTGCGGACGAGCCGCTTTTATATTAGGAATGGAAAGCTGGATACGAAGTGGAGGAGCACACAAACGAAAAGCAGGAAAGAAAACTCAAGGACTTCTTTGGATGGTAATTTCGTCACCTAAGCACAAGATTTCGACGCGTGTTTATAGCCCTTTTACATTTCTCCTTAGCGAGAATTTATTTTGTCAAGGTATGGTTGTTCTGTTAAATCCAGTTTGTGTTTTACTTTCTGGAATGCTTCATGTTTATAAGAGAGGCGTAGGTGTTGCAGTTTTCGAGACTTGATGACCTCCAAAACTTGGTTCTTAGCGCCAGGACCATCTACACAAACGAAGGCAAGTGTACCAATAGCATTTCCTCTTATTTCTATCCGAAGGAAAACACCTCAGAACCGGCGTCTAGATTTGATCGCCTTTATCCGTTGAAACGCAAGAGGGGGCGGGGTGAGGGGGGAGGGGGGATCCCGACACTTTTGTCACAGGTTGTCTATTGCGCTATCACAGCAGCAGCTTCCTCGAGGACATGAAGCGGGATCAAAGTAAAGTGGAGAGTAGCAACTACACCTAAATCTGCGAAGTGAACAATAAAAAGTGCTGACTTTCGTCGAAACAAAAGGGTAAATAGAATCCTAATTCAATTGCTGTTATAATCAATTTTATAATTACGATACCGCAAAATTCCGAAAGTAACAATCGCCAAAACTAGCGATTCTCCCTCCAACATAACGAAAAACAGTGACATCTCATTAATCCGGAAAGTAGCTGACTCCGAAAGTAGACTCCCTGAAAGTAGCGAGCCCACTCCAATCCTCCTGAAAATAGCGATAGCATAATTCAACGGTATATTTATTTTTCTGATCAACAGTCAATTGAAACTAGTGAAAATTTCTGAGGTAACTCGTATCGCTTATGTACCTTCGTACATTCGTGATGTGTTTACAGCCCACACTCCATCACGTCAACTACGCTCACCATCCAAGCATCATAGTTTTAACTCCGTCCAGGGGCGGAGCAGAAGACTCCTGAAATTTTCGTATATGCATCTCCACAGCGGTGGAGTTGCACTTAGATGTAAAGAGGTGGCCTAGTTTTTCTCGCAAGATAGCACAACCAGACCTTTGGGTTTTGGACGGTATGAGTTGAAGAATACCGCTTCACTATGATATCACCCACCTTGAATAAGACATTTCATCGGCTGGATCTTCTGAGATTTCGCCATCAAGTAGTTGAGTCGACTAACCAAAGATGCAATTGATGACGAATTCTCGTTCAAAGAGCCATCTTTAACGAATTGAAAACCGACTAAAATACAAAATAGCGGAACGCGATAAAATACGGGTGAACTCTCTGAAAGTAGACAAGGGAAAAGCACCTGATCTCCAAAGATTACAGAAGAAATAAGTTATAACCGTCACTAGAGCACATTCTCTGATGTCCATTTTCTGCAATCTTAATTGTTCTAAATCTAACGAATGTTGCATGTTACCAGGAGCCATAATCGGGGACGGAGACCGTAAGCGCGCGCCATTTCTAGTATTGGGGTTGTCCCCATGATATGGTACAATAATTCTATTTTTAGAACAAATTGCGCCATCGCCTGCAGCACACGCGCGTACATGCTGCGAGGATTTTTGCGGATGTCGCGCGGGGGAAATGGCGTCCGAAATTCCCGAAAATTTTCATGGTTTTGGCCCACAACTCAACGCGTTCACGTCTGTTGGAATTTTGCTTAAGTATTTTCGTCGTAAGCTGCTCCAGTTTGAGTGAAGTAAGACAGTGTCGAATTTAGGCATGTTCCGCTGTAAGCTTATATATATCGCTGATCAAGTCGTGTTCCGACGGATACTTCTTTTACATGAGCTGTACATTACTCCACTTTAAATTTCACATATGTTGAAGATTAACAGCTTTTCCATTACACAGCAAAAAACTAGTTGGATATATTTAGATATAGCAGAGCTTCAGGGCTTCATAGTTTCCTAGCTCCTCTTGCCACACGCTTGCGAGGAATTTGTCAGTCTATCGCGACCGAAAAGTAAAACAAAATAATTGCTAGTTTGAGTTTCGCTTGAATTTTAAGCAACGCTTGATGTTTCATCAAGGCCCAATAGCTTTACGTCCGTAGATACTGCTCAGTTTTATTCGTGTAAAAATCAAGTAAATTCTCTGTTGTCAATGAATGAGAGCGCCCGCCGATGCGTGTTTTCAGTACAGTCAGTAAACATGACAAATTTTATTTGCTTTATTTGTAGCCTAATTGTATTATATAGCGTATTTAATTCTTAGGATTTTAACTTTTAGGATTTAGGATTTTAGGTTTTAAAGAATTACGATTTTAATTTTAAAGTATTGTAAAGCGCCATGGACAATTAGTGGAAAATGGCGCTATATAAATGTATATTTATTTATTTATTTATTTATTTAAATTGTACTTCCGCCGCACTTTCGTGTGAAAGCGTACATCGAACTCAAACAATAACTCTATAGTTTTTAAATATGTTTAAGATTGATAAATGTTTGAGAACATATTAAAGCTAAGCTGAAAATATGTGAATAAAGCAGAAATAATCAGCAAAGTTACGATGACGCTTTCTTTAATCAACTTGGAATAACGATTTCGAGTTTGTTGATCGAGCTATCAAAACTCCTTGTCTATTTTCATTTTCGCAGTGTAAAACTTCACTATGCTTATGTTGAAGAAGCACACATGATGTTAGTAGCCTTTTTTGCGTTCGTGAAATTTGTTACAGTATCTCAGCACAAAAGATAACGAAAGAAATCTTTGTCAAGATTTGTTGACAATTGAAAACAACGACTCGGACTTTAAAGTGCACGAGCTGCACTATGCAAATGAGCTAACTGCACGCGTCAGACTTTCCTTTCAAAAACTTTTGCAAACTCACCAAACAAGCAGAAACAATAAGAAACCGTTAAAACAGGTTTTGGTTATGATGAACCATTGTCTGAGAAACTCACAAATTAACTCGATACCAGAGTAGAGAGTTTTCTTGCTATATTCTTAAGTAAGAGCAAACGCAAAAACATACGCTTAAGCTTACAACTAGCGTGAGCAGATCTTATTATTCATTCCCAGCGCGAGATTGAAGTCTTGTTTTCGACCCTGAAAAACCCACCTTTTCCGTTAGCTCAGATCAGAAAACTACATTTAAGCGCCCTGGTTCGTATTCCATGCCTTATTCCCTGCCATCGCTGTGTAAAATACGCAAGAGAATCTCTCAACTCTCACCATTTGTTCACGCAACGTGACAACATCCACGCGAGAGTCCCTGACATGTGCGTGAATCCGCGCGGATGTATGACGTCAGGATGGCGCAATTTGTTCTAAAAATAGAAAAATTGTCCCATATCATAGGTGCGCGCGAATCCCGAGACTTACGGTCTCCGTCCCCGATTATGGCTCCTGATGTTACATGTAGCGACCGTCGCGGAAGTAGTATGTATCAGGCATATAGCCGGCTTGGTTCCACATGAACTGATAACTGATTTAATGAGAAATGGTTGCAGAATGAGATGCGTTATAATTATTAGCTCATTCAAGAAACTACTGGTCACATAGCCTGGTATTGGATAATAAAAATGTTAAACAAAACGTGCGGCTTGTCTTTCTACACCTTAGATCTAGATGTCATTAATTTCCTTTTAGGTATGCGAATCACATACCCTGGTATTCGATGATAAATTGTATACCCAAGATTTGGATGTCATGAATTTCATTTTGGGTTTGTGAATCCCACATAGATGGTCTCTAATAAATAACAAGAGTTTTTCTTAAATGTGTTCGGGGCAACGATGCAGAGGGTCCCCAATAGGTTTGGCGGGATGCGGGATTTGGCTTTTTTTCGCCGTGATATTTGGGATTTGAGCTGAAAACAGGGGCGGGAAGCGGGATTTACAATTGGGAGCGGGAGCGGGATTTCGTGTTTTTATATGGTTGGGATGCGGGATTCATAGGGAGAACCGAGCGGGGTATGAGATTTCAATTCTTACATGACCTCTGACCAGCGCAAAAACTGGCAGAAACGTGCGTACAGCTGTGTCGGGTTTTAAGTAATGAATAGCAACAGCTCTGTATCCTGTCAGGTTCTGTCAAACGTATCCATTATCACTTGACTTCGTTAGCATCATGAGACTGTATGAGGACCTATGAGGTCTTTAAGTCCTATTCCTGCTGATTGCGACCATTTGTGTTGACCTCTGACATCAATGACATCTGTCCATTTCCGACATTTTCGACGCTTGTGTCTGTAATCTTGGTCTCCCGATCCTTTCTAGTTTTTCTCGTCTTTCGACCTTTTCCAGAGCGCTTGGTTTGTTTGGACCAGGATGGCCACACCGGATGACAGTGACAGTGATTTACCGTACGAAGTATGCGATATTACGAATTGCGTCGCCATATATTACGAAAAGGATGCGCGAGCAGGAATGCCATCATTAGGAAAGAAAAGTTCTGAGCCCAGATTTCAAGTGAAGTGAAGACGCTGAAAGCTTTAAAAGAAACTGTCGAGTGTATTTACAGGCCATCTCTTAAATATGGGAATGAGCAATCTTTTTCTTCCACTGATACGTGGACAAAAGAAAACAAAGCAGTAAACCTTTTACGGAAAGAAACGTTATAATCATTCCTGCTTACTTATCTGCTACCCACTGAATTCTTTTGTGATCTTTTATATGATATCTATTTTTAAATAGTTTCTGTGTTAATAATTAAATTAATTATTAATTTAACAAATTAATAATTAAAGCAGAAACGTCTCTGAAAAGTGGGCGGGATTGGGATTTCCAGGCAAAAAAGGGCGGGATAGCGGGATTGACAGGAAAAATGGGCGGGAAAGTGGGATCTGAAAACCCTATTATGGACCCTCGATGCAGGTTCCTTCTGATAAATCTTACAGTAAAAGTAAGTAAAGTAAAACTTTATTTAGCCGCCGGGTTAGCCTTTGTGATAATGCTAGTAACATATAACGAATTTTAAACTTGATCGAGTTCCACTCCTAAATATTTATTTTGTTTGCGATGAATATTTATGGTGCATTTCTCCTTTGCGCGGGACCTCCTCCAACGTTTTTCTCTTTGGACTCTTTGAAGAACGCCGTCTGATTACTGCCTTTATTAGGAGCCTTTTATAGTAAGCGTCCACACAACACCGGAGCAATTTAAAAACACAACAAACACCGGTCGTTTTTTATATTTTTGTTTGAGGAAATCTCGCCCAGGGAAATCACGTGATTCTCCTGATCCTATAGTGTTCGAAAAGGTCCGTTTTGAAATGTTTTCCGTCCATACGAAACTCAAAGCCGGCGTTTTCAAATTCCTCCGGTTTGAAAAGCGGTTCGAAAAGCTCCTTTCTCATGACGGATTGCTCTGGACCGTAGGCCTAACCGTAGAAATAAAGCTGTATACGTTTTTAAATTCCTCCGGCGTGGTGTGAACGGAGTCTGGAGCAAACCACGATGTCAATGAGCACCACCAAACAAAAGGTTTAATGAGCAAAACAAAGGCTCTACAGGTGTGTTCAGTAAACCTTTTGTACATTTGATAGCCGTCCTTTGCAAAACAGTAAGGGAGTTTAAGAAAACCACGACGGCAACGGCAACGGGAACATCGCTAAACAATAGGTTTAATGAGCAGAACAATGGCTGTGGACGTGCGTTATAATTCTTGGTACATTTCTTTGCCGTCCCTTGCAAAACAACAACGTGAAATGACCAAATTCTGCGTTGTCCGGAGAACGTGAACGATAACGGCTAATTTTTTAAAATTGATCTTCCGAATTCAACGCTGTGTTCCATATTCAGTTTCGAGATAATTTTGACAGTGAGAAACAAACTAAATGACTTAAGGGTATCGCGAGAATCGGGTAGGGTAAAATATAAGTTCATTTTTTTAACGACGTTGTCCTCGCCGTCGCCGTCGTGGTTTCCTAAACTCCCTAAAAAGGCAAAATGACCGCGAACGCGGTGAGTCGAACTAATAATTTTTCGTATTTCCATTTAGAATTGAACGCCGTCATTGCATACTTAGTCTGAGCGAGATTTTAAAGCCACAGGCACCCTGGACAAATTCAATTTTACAAGGCGTTGTCCTCGGCGTTGCCGTCGCCATTGTCAAGATCCCTATATTTGCATCTCGGATGCTGGAAGGTCTACACACTTGTTTGACGTGGGGTCTGTCATCCTAAGTGGCTGCTTTGTGCTTTGCTCATGTTTTTTTATCCCAAGACCAATCGAACGCAGATGAGAGTATCGTGTAAAAACCGTAAAAAATCACATAAACTGCAACCCTTTTCCAAAGTTCTTTTAATTCAGCGATTAAGTTGTCGAGCGTTTCGGTAGGAACTTTCTCCCTCCTGCTGAAACAATCTCGTTTACGTTACTTCGCCGATGCAATACTTTTTCATCTTCCCCATTACTACACGGCAGTCGTTTACTTTTTCTTCCTCAGTGGCCATCGTCATCAATCGCGTGCTTGAACATGGCGAGTTGATAGGTCTTGACATTCGGGGCTTTCCCGCTCCAAACCAAGTAATTATAACGGTGTTTTTCTTTCCATAGCATGCAGTTCTCGAGGATCTCGCCACTTAATTGACCTCAAATCTAAATGTTGCAGGGACAACGATATCTGGTGGAATAACATTGAAAATTGTGATGCTTTAGGCGGCGAGGCACCGGAAGTTGTTTTCGCTCGTACGCATTCGTAGACGGTAGCCGTTGTCGACGAATTTGAACCACCCTTTCGCTGCAACGTGTAATATTAGATGGCAGAGAGAACCTTAAATGACCCTTACCAATCAAGTCTTAATCTGGCTACTATAACTCAAGATACACAAGGTGAACGCTTATGTTAATATACTGTAACTGTATGTATAGCATAAATTACAAAGCCGTTACAGAACATAAGCGTGCATATAAAGAATCCTTGGCAAATTAGCATATTATAGCCTTAAATTAAGGTATGTCGGCCATTTTAAATAATCAAATCCAGTCGGTGTCAGAAACTCGTTTGTCCCGTTTGGCTATGATGTCAGTGGTTTCTCATTGGCTCACAACCAAGCCTGTTGTTCTTTCGTTTTATAAGTGTGACACCACCCAGATGGTGGGGCGGCCAGTTAACTCCACCGCAATATACAGATCTCTCTTAATCTCTATTAAAACAACACCTCCTGGATATTTAACCAAGTATTCTTCCTCAACCACCCCCCTAAATATACCCCCAATATCCCCTCACGGCCTGCATTTCATTTTTCCCCTACATATACCCACAGAGCCTACATCTCATTAATCCACTACATATACCCACAAGGCCTACATCTCATTAACCCTCCACATATACCTACACTGCCTACAT
This sequence comes from Orbicella faveolata, assembly GCF_042242905.1. Classification (NCBI taxonomy): domain Eukaryota; kingdom Metazoa; phylum Cnidaria; class Anthozoa; order Scleractinia; family Merulinidae; genus Orbicella; species Orbicella faveolata. The sequence continues at coordinate 1,497,120 of NW_028301576.1, read as the reverse complement.
TTCATTAGTCCGTCAAATTTACCTACGCAGCCTACATCTCATTAATCCCTCACATATACCTACACAGCCTACATCTCATTAATCCCCAACATATACCTACACACCATACATTTCATTAATCTCTCGCATATACCTACACTGCCTACATCTCATCAATCACTCACGTATACCTACACAGCCTACATCTCATTAATCCCCCACATATACCTACACAGACTGCATCTCATTAATCCCCCACATATACCTGTACAGACTGCATCTCATTAATCTCCCACATATACCTACACAGCCTACATCTCATTAATCCCCCACATATACCTACACAGACTGCATCTCATTAATCCCCCACATATACCTATACAGACTGCATCTCATTAATCCCCCACATATACCTACACAGCCTACATCTCATTAATCCCCCACATATACCTACACAGACTGCATCTCATTAATCCCCCACATATACCTATACAGACTGCATCTCATTAATCCCCCACATATACCTACACAGCCTACATCTCATTAATCCCCCACATATACCTATACAGACTGCATCTCATTAATCCCCCACATATACCTACACAGCCTACATCTCATTAATCCCCCACATATATCTACAAAGCCTACATCTCATTAATCCCCCACATATACCTACACAGACTGCATCTCATTAATCCCCCACATATATCTACACAGCCTACATCTCATTAATCCCCCACATATACCTACACAGCCTACATCTCATTAATCCCCCACATATACTTACGCAACCTTTATTTCATTAATCCCCTACATATCCTACATGTCATTAATCCCCTGCATATACCTAAACTACCTACATCTCATTAATTCCTCACATATACCTACACAGCCTACATCTCATTAATCCCCTGCATAAACCTACACAGCCTATATGTCATCAATCCCCTACATACACCTACACAGCCTACATTTCATTAATCCCCCACATATACCTACACATCTTACATCTCAATAATCTTGCACATATACCTACACAGCCTACATCTCATCAATCCCCTACATATACCTACTCATATTACATCTGAATAATCTTCCTCATATACCTACACAGCTTACATCTCATTAGTCCCCTACATATACCTACACTGCTTACATCTCATTAATCCCCTAGTACACCTACACTGCCTACGTCTCATCAATCCACTGCATATACCTACAAGTCTTACATTTTAATAATCTTCCACATATACCTACACAGCTTATATCTCATTAGTCCCCCACATATACCTACACTGCTTACATCTCTTTAATGCCTCAAATTTACCTACACAGTCTACATCTCATTAATCCCCCACATATACCTACACACCATACATCTCATTAATCCCCCACATATACCTACACACCATACATCTCATTAATCCCCCAAATACACCTACACAGTTTACATCTCATTAATTCCCCACATATACCTACACACAGCCTACATTGGCGATGTACTTACTTCTTTTTACGTGACGCGTGATTGGTTGGAAAAAATTTCCGTTATGCGTGATTTAATAGAAAAATTCAGCGTAATGCGTGATTGGTACCCCCATTTTTTCCACCTTCAAAAACATGAATTTGTGTAGTGTTCCGCAAAGCCCGTTTTGTACGTGGGTCTATTCTTGAAGCGATACGATTTACAGCTCTCAAGTACTCTCGAGTGTTTGGCAACGTAAATTCGAAAAAATGCTCTTTTGTTAAATAGTTTCCCCCAGTGTAATGCCTACCTAAGGGAATAAGATATTTGAACTGAGTGCAACTTACCTTAAACTCATTATTTCCACGCAAACGATGACTTCTGTGGAATTCCGCGACAAAGAAATGACGGCATCAAAACACGCCTAGGCCTTCAACACAACGTGTTTTTGAATACATAATTACCCTGTTCTTCAAACAAACTGATATGCATGACGAGGAAGAAGCCAGAATTTTGTTTATCGTGGTCAAATAAAACGTTAAAAATATTCGGCCGATTGCGAAATATTGCCATTTTACTTACTAAGAGAAGGATTATGCCTTAACGCAATGCCTACCACTTGGCCGATTTTGGTCACTCCAGTGGCCATAGATTGAAAACGTGACAGAAAATTGGCGTTACTTTTGATTCTCACCAAATTTGGACAGTGGGATGATCTCATCATTAGCCAATAACAGGCCATTTTTCAGCTCTTTTCGTCATATCCCCCCCTCGGGAGATTTTTGGCAAGTTAGCTAATTAAGTATGCAAGACAACGTAATGGCGGACGCTCTCGGCGAAATGTTTATTTGCTCAAAATTGGGGCAAAATCTTTCGGAGATGGAAGTCAGGACATTTGTAAGGATACAGAAAGTAATTCGGGACCAGTTGCTGGCTTCTAAGGCTGAATTTATCCAGAGGGAAGCTGTATTTTCGTTTTCGTGCCGAAAGCCACGCGGTGAAATATTATCGGCTTGTTATGCTGTCCTGTTCTGTTTTTTCTCTTGGTCTTTTTTCTAGCCTGCCGAGGCCATTCTTTCGTCTAAATCAGTTGAAAAAAGTTCGAAAATGATGTTCCCATTCAAGTTTAAGCTCTCAGGTGATAATTCTGGAGTTTTTTGGCCGAAACGTCGGCTTTGTTATGTCCGTGTTTTTCGGTTGCTATGGGCGACCGTAGCGCCCTTTGTTAGGTCAAGTCTGAGAAGTGAGGTCGCAAAAAAATTCTAATTAATTCTGGTTTTGTTCGATTTCGCTGAAATTTTAACATGATAAAGCTGGATTGTTAAGGAATAGATTTACCTTCTACCGATGTGTGGTAGCTATTAACACTAAAGTGATATATCGCTTCAAAATCAGGGTTTTGAAGATACTTTTTTTGCAACGTGTGGGTTCGGCGTGAATTTGTAATCGGAGGATTTTGTTGACCCCAAAGGAAAAAATATCCCGAAAAGGTCATTTCATCGACGATTCAAACGAATATAAATATGTATATGTTCCGAGCTAACTTTCTGGTGAAAAAATATAATTTTTGACGCGCGCTGGGTTTTTAATTTTTTTCCCGCGAAACACAGGGTAATTAAAGAGATCAAATTTGATTTTGCCCCTCAGCCCGCATTTTACCTGATGTGACGTTGTTTTTCATTGGATGATCTACAATAGATACACAAAAAGTGTCAGGCGTCGCAGAGTGTTCTCCCCCGACCCCGGCTCCCTCTTACAACTGGAAAACATATGGCTTAAGATCCTTCTACGTGGCAGCACCTACGCTATGGAATGCTCTACCATTTAAAATAAGAAATAGTTCGTCTTAAAAAACTCAAAACGTTGCTTTTAAAAAACGCCTTTTTGCGATTTATTTCAAACTAATTAATGTTTTTAATTTTTAGTTTAGTTTTAGATTTTCGCTGATATTGTAAGGCGCCTTTGAACATACTGGCGATACTGGAGCTAAATAAATCTCTTTTAATATTATTATTATCATTATTTATTATAATTATATACCATTATCATTATTATTATTATTATTGTTATTATTATTATTATTATTATTATTATTATTATTATTATCATTATTATTATTATAACATCCAGCGGAGCCCCAGTTAATGGGATTGGAAGGAAAAAGGGATACATAGAGATTATGAAAAACCTATGGGACGCTAAAGGATATGGAGACCTTGGACTAAAACCTCAAAATTTGCGGGACCAAGCATCAAGACTTGAAAAAATTCAAGAAAGGTCAGTGGACAACACCTCGGGCGACTCGAGGGCGATGTCAGGAATTGATGAATCTATGTTTGGCGTTGGAACTCGGTCTGCTTCTAATATTGATCATTCAGACAGCGCAGATTTATTTACTTTGGATTTTCAAGATGCTGGAAGTGATGAATCACGATATGCTAATTCACAAGAAATAGCGAGCGATTTGAATATGACCAGTACCAGTACGGAAATTCCAGGAGGCGCAGAGTTAATGAAGCAGATAGAGCAGAACGATCTAGACAATGTGAGTGTACTGGGGTGTCTGCCAGAGCACAATGTTGTTGATAAGCCATCAATGATCACTTGGGGCACACGAAGTGATGGCAGTCTCACTGTTATACCAACCTCCATTATAACAGATGCTTACAATGAGATTGTTACATGGAGAAAGAATGTTTTTCTGGTGCCATATGGTAAAACCGGAAAAGAATTTATTGATCAGGTTACATCGCACATTAATGACTGGAATAGCAACTCTGATCAACAGCACATGTCCTTGAAAGCAGCCTTTGTCCTTTTGGCTGTTGCACTTCAAAAGCCAAGCCCGAAATCTAAGGCAAAAGACCATCAGGATTTCTTATCTAAGCGCCTTGCGCTCTGGAAGGAAGGGGAAATCAGCAAGTTGCTACGCGAAGGTAGAATGCTTCAGGGGCGTACTGGAAAGCTTAAGACATTTGATCAACCGGAAAAGTCCAAGATATTTGCTAAGCTTGTGCTCGAAGGACAAATCAATTCAGCGCTGCGTTCCCTTAGCGAAACATCAACAGGGGGCGTGCTGGAGCTAACAGATGACGTCATGGCCCAGTTGAAAGAGAAACATCCAAACCCACAACCAACAACGTTGGGCTCACTTCTCTTCGGGCCGATTAATGATGATGTCCCTGAATCGGTGTACTCAGAGATAAATGGTGAGGTGATAAGGGAGGCTGCGTCAAGAACAAAGGGATCAGGGGGACCATGCGGTGTTGACGCTAATGGTTTTAGAAGAATGATGGCTTGCAAATCCTTTAAACAGTCGTCTACAAAATTATGCGAGGCGATAGCCACAATGACAAGGACTCTACGTACAACTTATATCGACCCTGCAACCATAGAGCCACTAGTGGCAAGCCGATTGATTCCCCTGGATAAAGGTGAAGGTGCAGTGAGGCCTATAGGGGTCGGCGAGGTGATACGAAGGATTATTGGAAAGTGTGTAATGAACGTTTCTAAGGGAGACGTGGTTGAGGCGAGTGGTTCACTCCAGCTATGCGCAGGTCAAAGGTCCGGCAGCAAGGCTGCTATACATGCTATGCACGCCATATTTGAAGCAGATGACACGGACGCGGTACTGCTCATCGATGCTTCTAATGCATTCAATGCACTTAACAGAGCAACTTCACTGCATAATATCCGGGTTCTCTGCCCTGTAATTGCAGCATATGCCATCAATACTTACAGGAAGTCGGCACGCCTGTTTATTACCGGCGGCAAAGAGATCATGTCAGCTGAAGAAACAACACAGGGTGACCCACTTGCTATGGCCCTCTACGCCTTAAGTGTGCAGCCGCTGATCACAAGCCTGCAGGCGGCGTCCATTACTAAACAGTGCTGGTTTGCTGACGATGCCTGTGGAGCTGGCTCTGTACTGGAAATCAAGAAATGGTGGGATGTCCTCAACAGCCTTGGCCCAGTCTTTGGCTATTTTCCCAACCCCAAGAAATGTTGGATTATCTCAAAGCCAGGTAAAGAGGCAAGCGTGAAAGAAGTGTTCAAGGACACGGCTGTCAATGTGACGGTAGAGGGACAAAAACATCTGGGTGCGGTGATATGTTCACGGGAATATCTAGAGGAATACGTTAGCGAGAAGGTGACCAACTGGGTCAGCGAGATTACCAAGCTGGCAGAGTTTGCTCTTTCTCAGCCTCAAGCGTGTTATGCTGCTTACACCTTTGGCCTCAAGCACCGATGGACCTATTTTTTGAGAACTTTGCCTGATATTCAAGAATTATTGTTTAGTTTAATTCTAGCACTGCCAGTCCGTCTAGGGGGGCTTGGCATGACAAACCCGTGTCTTGACGCAAATCTTGAGCAATCCTCCTCCGTCAAAGTTACCTTCCCGCTGGTCCAACAGATCGTGGCCCAATCCCATCAGATGCCGGATGATTCTTTGGTCAAGCCACTACAACAGGCAATGAGGAGTGAGAGAGCAACGGTGCTCCAAGACAGGGCAGAGCATATCAGAGGGGTAGCCCCACAGAAAGTCCAACGGGCACTTGACCTTGCTGCGGAAAAAGGGTCATCTGTTTGGCTGACGGTACTCCCCCTTCGTGAAATGGGTTTCAATCTAAATAAGAGAGAGTTCCGCGATGCAATCAAACTGCGCTACGATTGGCCGGTTGATGATATCCCCTCCACCTGTGTATGCGGTGATGCTTTTACAGTGGATCGCGCAATGATATGCAAGAAAGGTGGGTTCGTTACCCAACGTCACAATGAGCTGAGGGACTTAGAAGCCGAACTCCTGAATATGGTTTGTACCGATGTTGAGATTGAGCCTGTCCTGCAAGACATCTCGGGTGACATTGCGCGAAAAGCCAAATATTCGGGCCCGAATTCGCTCGAATACGGATCGGCTCACGCCGCGTATGCCGCAATGTTCTGACGTATTCGATTACGGCTGACTCGAAATACGCCTGGAATATTCTAGAGGAATCCGGCCTGTTTTTCCGTATTCAAATTTAATACTCGTGAATGACTCGAAGTGTTCGATAAATCATACGGGCCACGTTTTGGTAGATTAATGTTGCATTAGATGTTCTTCGAAGATATAGCGATCATTTATGACTCGAACATTTTCGAATACTCTCAGTTGTTCGAGAGTTTGCGACTGGAAAACGCGATGCACGACGCCACTTCTGACGTGAACGTCTTCGAATACTAATGAATACGTCAAGTATGCTCTAATTTTCGAGAATCGCACGCTATGAATACGAAAGTTGTGTCACATTTTTCACAGCCAAAGATGTATTGTGTCGTCAAGAACGGGTTTTATGCAGGTAATATACGCTACCGCGTAGTTCATTCAGACAACACGCTAGCTAGTGTTCCGAAGCGTCCGACTGGAACACGAGACTCATGCGAAGTATGAAATGTGTTCATGTTTAAATACTGAAGCATACGTGAGGTTTTAAGGTATTCTAAACGATACACTTCAAGTGTTCTGTGGTGTTCGACTGTAACATGAGACTCGTGCGAAGTATGAAACGCGTTCATGTTTGAATACTGAGGCATACGTGAGGTTTTAATGTATTCTAAACGACACACTTCAAGTGTTCTGTGGTGTTCGACTGGAACACGACACTCATGCGAAGTATGAAACGTGTTCATGTTTGAATACTGAGGCATACGTGAGGTTTTAAGGTATTCTAAACGACACACTTCAAGTGTTCTGTGGTGTTCGACTGGAACACGAGACTCATGCGAAGTATGAAACGCGTTCATATTTGAATACTGAGGCATACGTGAGGTTTTAGGGTATTATAAACGACACGCTTCAAGTGTTCTGTGGTGTTCGACTGGGACACGAGACTCACGCGAAGTACGAAACGTGTTCATGTTTGAATACTGAGGCATACGTGAGGTTTTAAGGTATTCTCCACGACACACTTCAAGTGTTCTGTGGTGTTCGACTGGAACACGAGACTCATGCGAAGTATGAAACGTGTTCATGTTCGAATACTGAGGCATACGTGAGGTTTTAAGGTATTCTAAACGACACACTTCAATTCATGTCTCCTGTTCGACTGGAACACGAGACTCATGTAAAGTATGAAACGTATTCGTGATTGAATACTGACGCCAACTGAGGACCCATACCAAAGCTTGTATATCCCCCAAACTGTGTTCAAACTGCCGATGTAACACACTTTTAAATTCCTTTGGATTCCTAACAAAACCCACCCAAAAGAAAGAAAATTACCAGGACAATATGGATGTTATCCCAACAAAAAGTAAACAACTGCCGTTATGACATCTTCATTTCATTTCAAATAATACTTTATTAATACTGAAATAATAAAACTTATGTTACTTGTTCGTGTATGTTTATTTTCATCAAACTATGGAAGAATTTACATTGCCAAGACCCTATGTTATGAAAAAGTATAAGGAACCATCTGAGAAGCAAAACCTAAAAAAATACTATAACATTTTGTATGCATTTACTTTATATCTAGATGCTGCTTTGTTATGAAAAAGCATAACCATCTGAGAAGCAAAGTCTTTAAAAAACACTATAACATTTGTTTTTGCAAACTTTATAACTAGATGCTGCTGTGTTATGAAAAGGCATAATGAAGCATTTGAGAAGCAAAGTCTAAAAAACCACTTCTATAACATTTTGCATGCAACTTTCTAACTAGATGCTGCTATATTATGAAAAAGCAGAAGTTCGGAACCATCTGAGAAGCAGTCTAAAAGAACACATACATTTTGTATGCAAACTTTAGAACTAGATGCTGCTTTGCATATTTAGAGCGGTTTTCAGTTGAGTGTCGAGAGTAATTAGACAATTACTTTGGTTTTGGTTTTGGTTTTACTACAGTTCGAGATTAGCTGAGAAGTCTAATTGGTAAGTAATTGGTTTTGGTTTTGGTTTTGGTTTTACGACACTCAATTGAAAACCACTCTAACATCATTATTATTTGGTTCAACAATTGGAACCCTCTTAACATTACCATATACCTTTAGAGGTGTCTCACACAAAAGGGATGTAGTGCATCCGATTTTATCTGTAGACATTGTATGTAAACCCCATATCAAATTAAAACTTATAGAGCTGGCCATCAAACTATACCAAGGACTTTCAAATAAAATGAATTGCCAAATTTTTCTAGACATTTAAGTGTTGGCGTCCAAATCATTATTATTATTATCACATTTTGAAAGCTACATATACAAGTCAAAGTGAACTTTGTTTCTTGTTAATTTAATTTGTTTCGCAGTTTCTGGATGCAAAACACTAAAAAAATTGCCTGTGTGTTGCCATATTCAATCGCAGTAAAAAGTTACAGAACATTTCCAAAACAGGATTAAAGAATGGTGGAGTGATCATTCAAAAATCACTCTCAGAGAAAAAATATTTCAAAATAAAAATTAACAGACGTGGATGATAAACTAGCTACTGTCCAAAATTTGAGGCAGACTCACTTTGACTTAGCTTTCAAATTTAAGTGATTTGGATGCTCGCATAGAGAAACCCTGAAAAATTTGACAATGCATTTTATTTCTAAATTCTTGGTATACATGTACGTGTAGATTGATAGCCAGCTTTATTGGCTTTAATTAGACATGCTAAATGGTGTGGGTGCAAAGATATAGGGTAACCTCAAGACAAAGAGCTGAAAATTCAAACCAAGACCTGAGATCAACACTAAGTGTTGACAGGATTGATGACCAAAAAGTTTTACAGTCACATTTGGAAAGCTACACTGTAAGCACCTGGGTTTCTAGTGCATGCAAAAACATACTTAAGATGTCTTTGAGAGAAGAGAGAGTTGTGTTGCACATTAATCAAGTTTACAGTGCAAACAAAGTATGAAAGGATGTGAGGGCCAGAGTTTGTGGGCTTAAACACATTAAAACAATTCAAGCAACAATGTTCAAGGTTACAGATTATGTTTCATTTTGCACTGACAAAGGTAGGCAAGCTCTAGAAGCCTTTCATTTTTTGCTAGATATGGTGCAAACTTTTTATGCATTAATTAATCCAATCAAAATTTGAGTATCAAATTCAATATTGTTCTGAATTTTCAGCTCTTAACCTGAAATGAATGGCTAATAGTCACTCTGAACAAACAGAATGAACTGATTAGATAACTTCATGTAGACATGCAAACAAATTCCTCCTTAGGCTAATAACCTAAATGAGTAATAAAACTCAATTTTCAATATTTACCTTTGGAAGGAATATGGTTAGTACAGTGGAACCTCGATTTAATGAGCCTCTATATAACGAGGTCCTCAGTATAACAAATGATTTTCATGGCCCCAGTAATAGTAGACTATAGGGAAAAGAACCTTGATACAAAACCCTGTTATAGTGAACATACTTTGCCAATTCCTTGGCACTTCATTATATGAAAGTTTCACTGTAGTTTGACATTACTATAACAAATTGTCTTGAAATTTGTAGTGGTCATCAATGAAAAAGGGTTTACATGTACCTTAATGTAATGTATATATAAAATAACAGATGACGAACTAATCAAATGTAGATTTGACTTGACATTTTATTACTATTTAGTTTCGTACTACACAACTTGTGTGCAGTACTCATCGGCTAAAATTGCCAAATGGGAATTTACATCATTACACTGATTTGAAATACACAAGCGACCATTGGAAATGTGATAGCTACAATAAGCGAATGCTTTTACAAAACAAAGGAAAGTTGGAAATTAGGAATAAACTCTGTTATTATTGAAATACAAGAGAAGATTTAAAATTTAAAATTTAACATTTGACATTTTTCAGGAGGAATTTGTTTGCATGTCTACATGAAGTTATCTAATCAGTTCATTCTGTTTGTTCAGAGAGGCTAACTCAGGTTTACAAATAATAAAGTACTTCTCCCAGAGGCGTAGGTTACATTGATTTGTAGTTGGGTTACGGGTTACATGGGGCAGCCTCCAAGTGACTTTAACAATAAATCAAAGTTCAAAGTCACTTGAAAGATTTTAAAGCAAGCTGCCCCATATAACCCCACTTCAAATCAATGTAACCTATGCCTCTGGGAGAAGTACCTTTGTAAACCTGAGCTAGCCTCTCTGAATAAATGGAATGAACTGATAACTTCATGTAGACATGCAAACAAATTCTTCAGGAAAAATGCTAAATTTTAACTTTTAAAGCTTCTGTTGTTACACAATAGTAACAGTGTTTATCTATAACTTCCAATTTTCCTTTTTTTTGTAAAAGCGTTCACTTATTGTAGCTATCATATTTCCAATGGTTGCATGTGTATTTCAAATCAGTGTAATGATGTAAATTTGCATTTGGCAATTTTATCTCATGAGTGCTGCACACAAGTTGTGTACTACGAAACTAAATAGTAATAAAATGTCAAGTCAGATCTACAGTTGCTCAGTTCATCATCTGTTATAATCACGCTCTAGTTTACTACTGAGCACTCTGAAGACAGATATGCAAATCACCTTGTTTATATATAAAATATACAGAGACTGACTAGTGAAATGCCAAAATGTACTTGCCAATATAATTTTTCAAAAGCTCTTACAAAAATAAATCTTAAAAAGTCTCCATGGCCCCCTAAATAGTCATTAATACATACATGTATCTTGTAAACCAGGGTTCTTCCTCACAGGTTTTCCTTTTTTTCTTCAAATAAGGAGGCCAGGGATTATACACACATGTAAGGCATTACCAATTTTACTTCATCCTATGATTAAAATACAATACGCATGAAAGGTTAGTTAAGTTTATGTGTAAATCCACACTGGGAAACCTCAAATCAAGCTTGCAGTACTAAGAAAAATATCATAATAAATCAATCAGTAAATTTTACACAGTAGTTTGATTTAATGGTTTAATTCACCACCATTCCCATAGCTGTCCTTCTTGAAATCAAGGTTACATTTACTTCCAATGTATAACTTCTGCTTGATAAAGAAACATTTACAACCAGAGGCAATTCCATACATCTTAAGTAAACATTACAACTGAACTTTACCCTGGAAACTCAAGCTTAACTTACTCGTACGTGCAAGACAACCCGGGAAGACAACAATGGCTTACGTTTTACCTGTTGTTGTTGACTCGTACCTCCGTATGTATCGATGTTTTCACCAGCTGTATGTCACCAAAAACTGCTTGAAATCCTGCACAGTAAAGAAGTGAAGATAAACTGAATTTTGTCCGCCAAAGTAGAGTTTCTAAACGGTGAAAAAGGACCAAGAGATCGTTGCAAGCTTCAACATTTCACACCTTTCAAAAAGGACGCCAAAAAAATGGCGCGAGAACCGAGAGAACCTGGTATCTAATGTGGAAAACCGCTGATCCGTGCTTGTTGAAGGTCGGACACTCAGAATGCTGATGTAGGTCGTTTCTCTCATTTCATTCCAAGTCGTTTCGAAACACATTTAAGGTCAATGTCGTTTCAAAATTAACCTCGAGGAAAAAATCTGATTAAAGTGTTTTCCGTAATACATTTTGTGATTTCTTGTTCAAGCGTAATGCAATGTTGATATGATGGCAGGGAGTCGACTGAGGAAGCTATTGGGCCGTTATTTAGGAGTTTCGTTGCCCTGCGGGCTCCGGAGTTAAACTCGTCCCACAGAGAAAGATATTTGTCTGAAGGTCTCGGAACTTTCTCCACTGAATACACCAAAACTTCTCCGAAACGAACTTGATTCCTCTTACTAACCAAACTTTGCGCAGCTTTACGTGTCTCTAGTCAGTTTAACTTTGCGGAACTTTACGTATCCCGTAGTGTCCAATTTGTGGTTTCGAGCTGTGTTAACCATTTCAGACGAGACGGGTCACACAAAGAGAAATCGCTTTGTAGTGATTATCCCGAAAACGTCGGTCAAAACCGAATCAGTGGGATTCGAAGTTACAACAAAGCGTGTAAATTTCTTGACTCAAGCAAAACACATGCGCTGCGCCGACAACATGAACCAAAAAAGTACAATTGTTCTGGTCAACGACCGAATACACGATCCTGCTCCTGCGTATGCCCATATTCGATAAGAATTTTCCAGGTCCACGTCACGGTTGTACACGCCATGAATACTCTAGAATTCTATAACTTTGGCGTCAAGATCACGTACTCCAGGATAAAAGTATACACGCGCAGATCGCATCTACTTTGAATTCATAGTCTAAATTTTGCTTCCAGGAGAATGCTATGCACCCGAACTGTTACCTTCTTTTATAAGGTTCTTTTTACAAAGGGTTCGCCATCATACTCTAGGATTACGACAGATGTGTGGTATACTTTAACGAAAATCCTGGAACGATTATGAACGGAGCGTATTCCACCATATTCGACACGAATATTCCAGGTGTACGTCACGTGTTGTGTGCGGCTTGAATACTCTAGGATTCTATTGCGTCACAATCACATATTCGAGTCTAGAATACTCCAGAATATTTTGGCTTTCATGCAGTGTGAACAGCTGGGAAGAGGTTCTAATCAAGCTCCAGATGCGATGCGAGGTTAGATATTCATGCGCGCGGGTTCTGGGAGAACCAACGATCAGCATTCTTTGACGTGAGGGTTTGTCACCCTAATGCTGATTCGTATAGGGACCTAGAGCTCCAACAGATATACCGCAATCATGAGAACGAGAAGAAGCGCCTTTACGCGAGGAGGGTTTTGGATATCGAACAAGGAACTTTTACACCCCTTATTTTCACGTCAACAGGCGGCATGGGAAACGAGTGCTTGCAATACCATTCCAGACTGGCGCAGCTGATCTCCATCAAGAAAGGAGAACATTATGCTAAAACAATCTCCTGGATAAGAGCAAGGACATCCTTCGCTTTACTAAGATCCGCACTAATCTGCCTAAGAGGTTCAAGAGCTAGAAGGAAAGCCTTTTGTGACTTTAAGAACATTGATATTGACGTTGAAACCCAGGAGGGAGGCATTATGTAAACACTGTTGAAATAGGTCTTAATAGTTTTATTTCTTTTACTTACTTTTACCTTGTATATACCAATTTGTATGGAATATGTTAATTAATGTTATGATGATGATAGTAGTATTAGTATTAGTTGTAGTAACCATGATATCATGATTAGATACGGAAACATGTTTTACAGGTTTAACAGACATCAAATTATGTAAATATTATAGCATTTTGTAAAGCTTAGCTCTAGTTTTTGTCACAATAAACACTCCTCTTTTTCCATTATTATTATTATTATTATTTTTATTATGCCACGAGGCTCTGTTGATGTTGCAGTTCATGTTGCGCCGTGTTTCAACAAAACGCGCAGAACTTTTATCAAGTATAAACAAGAACTTACTAACCGGAACTTTTGTTCAAATTGAAATTGTAAACTCGACCGGCGCTCTGAGTTAGTGTTACAGGAGACTAACATAGCAGTGCGTCACAAAGCACAAACAGTCTACGGTATCTGACTAACATTTCTGTCGTCCCTAACAACCCTGCCTAGACATGAAGAGATCACCCAAGTGGCAGCTGCAGCACTTTTTTGCGGAAAGGCATCAGACTCAACATGATATAAAAAGATGCCAATGGGAAGATATGCCCCAGATTCCTGAATATGATAACCCAAGCAGAGAATAACTATACCGCACCATCCCATAAAACTCACCCAATAGCCCTTACGAGCACTACTCACAAATTCAGCTTTTATGAAAGAAATACAGCTGAGTGGAACTCACATCCATAGACCCATCGATTGATAGGGGTATCGAATGGTCCCATTCAATCTAAAAATGCTCGCAAAATTTGGCCTTTGCTCGAATTGTTCGCCAAAATTAGATGAGAGCTCGCTTGCTCGTGTTCGCAACTGCTCGCATGCTCAGATTCTGGCTAAATTGTGCTCGATTCCCATGTGGCAATACTGCATGGGAAACATTGGGCAAGCATGTACGCGCTATGAATGTTTCTAGAAACATGCTTAAGCTTCCTCGTTTTGCTGACGTTTTATTGAAACTGATGCACGTAAGAATTTTTCACGAAAGGTACCCGCAAAGTCCGCAAAGGTAGAAAGTCATGTAGAGCTTGTTAGATCTCTATGGCTTCAATCGGTTAGATCCTAGAGGCCTCCAAATGAAGCTTCATTGCGTTGAATCTTTTCCAGTCAATCAGAGAGAAACCAGTTTCCCAATGAGAGGAACCGAAACTCGAAATTCTTGTTACACTAAATACCACGTTGTTTTTTAACGTTTCCCAAGAATTACATAACCAAGAAAACCTTCCGTGTTACAACACTTCAAAATCTAGTAGGTTTTAGCCTCTTCTCGTGGTGTGTTCAGTACGTCGGGTTAGAAAGCTTTAGGTCTCCTTTAACGTCCACCTTGAAGCTCTCGTGAAGTAATTTGGCATCAAACAAGGCATTGCTGGAATTGGTTTAACAGGGATTGCGCTATAATCCTGTTTTGGAGGTGTCAGCCAGATTACTTGGCGCAAAACAACGTTTCCTTTGAATAAAAGAGAAATTCCGACTACGGGAAAATTTACGAAGAACTCGCCGCAGACCATCTGTAAATTTTAAAGTGCTCGCTGCTCGCAAGACAAATTTGATCTCTGCTCGTACTCGCAAAAATAAAGGCACTTCTCGCGTGCTTGCAAATGCTCGCAAAGACCTATTGATGAGGCGTGTAGGGCCAATCTCGTTTCTTTTTTATCCCAATAGTGATTTAGTTACATTTATTTTCTTTTCAAGTTTTCTTGACTTCTGCAGTGACGGGTAAATCTCTTTGCAGAACAAACTGGAATGAAGCATTTCATCTCAGTCGCACCAACATTAACCAACGCTTTTTGCTCCCCGAAAGTGAAACAACAAAAGTAGCAAACCCTGAAGGCTGCTACAGGGGCCTTTACTTTGGGAGTAATACGATACTCTCTTTCTACGAATTATGTCTAGCTGTCGTATTTTGGCCAGTGATGTGGCTAAAAGAATATGACTTTTGTACCCACTCTCCGTGTTTGGTATGCTAACCACAGTTCAATAAACCTCTTACAAATGTAATTCCATTGCTAGTCAGGACCACCCTGCAGGTAAAGAATTTGAATTGAGTCATTCCAGCTTGATTGAGAAAGATAGCCTTTCAGATAATTTTTTGTCGTCGAAACCCACGTGCCCCTCATTGTTCCTTTATTTCCTCCTGGCATGTTAAAGAAATCAATCCCCAAATGTGAAACAGTGGAGTGGTAAGCCTAAACTCCCTGTTTATATTACATGAAACAAATGTGTGCATGTGCACGTAGATAAAAACCCTCAGGTCATTTTTGTGGTCAAAACAAATCAGATTTCAATCTGCAAGATACTAATTTTTATACTCTCTAATTACGTTCTTTTCAACACGGAGGCTCCCCCAAGCTGGAATGGAATCACGCTTTATCGAACCCTCGATTTTTGGACCTTTCCATAACTTAAACCAAAAGTCGTTTCCTCCACCCCATTCTATCCCCGAATTTATCGAACGTCCCGATTTTCCAAACCAATTTTCGTTTGCCTTCAGGGTTGGAGAAATTGGGATTCCACTGTATTCACGCTTCAAAACAGTACAAAGTTCATAAATAATCTTTGTGCGTTGTAACATCAGAACTTTAACTATCGATGGACCACAGGCCACTTATCTTTTGCTGATGAATAGTGACAAGTGTCACCTTACTCGCTTTGAATTTCAAACCCCGAGTCTCTATTGGCTTTTGTATTGTTTCGAGATTGGTCGAGAATGTAAAGATTCCTGTTACCCCGCTGTTGTTCGAAAACAAAGTGATTAAATGCAAATACCTAATACGGTGTCACCAGTCTGTGGTGTCATCTGGAAGACAAGTTAAGGAGCTGAAGTAATTCTTGGGTTAAAAAAAGTGAGTATTCTTGACTTATTACACTCATCCCGGTTCGGTTCTTGTCTTCACACGTTTCTTACGTTCAAGTACCAAGAGAAAATGAACGTTGATTGGAATCTTTGAAACAGTTGAAAAAACATCGTCAGAACGGTATCCCTGATTATTTTTCGACCGAATGTCTCAGCCCGTTTTGGACCAAGTTTTACTCAGTCAAAAAATATAATCAGTAATTGCTAAGTTTCGCTTTTAAATGATAAACGACTGTCAAATGTCTAGACTACGAGCTCTTTAAAAGAACTTATTGATTTGACTGAATTTCATCTGTTTGAAGAACTTAAAATGCCAAACGTTTTGAGGTCACTGAGATCCTTTCCTGCGATCCTTCCAAGATCGATCCTCCATCGTCGGGTTTTTCGAATCTCGGCTTACAAAGTTAGGGATTGGAACTTCATTTCTCGTCTGCATTTGCCTTTTTATAGCTATAGAGAGAACAGTAGACAAACATTTCGGTGCTTTTATTACATCTCACTCTCAAGGTATTTGACACGCTTTCGAATCTCAAACTCGCTGAGATAGTTTCACCAATTAAAGTTCTTATTTGCCCTTGAAAAGATTTCTATCAACTGATTCATTCGAAGAGTCAAGACAGGATAATCATGGTAATCGTTTCAGCTTGCTCAAAATTCGTTTTTGGGGTCAACTGAGTTATTGCTTTCGATATACGACAATAGCTAAAATTGTTAAACGTGTGCTGAAGCTCTTGCATCCTTAATGTGTTAAAGAGCGGAAATGGGCGATTTCTGAGGTGATAGATTCGTCATAATTTACATTTATTATCGATAGGACCAAACATTATCTTTATACAGGACGCCACATCACCTACTTTCTACAAACGCGACAGTGTTAGGTAAGCTATGGTTTGAACTCCCCACAGGTTAAACTATTCTTGTGCTGGAAGGAGTCCAAGAGAAAATTATCAATTGATAAATATCAAACATAGCACGGTTATGCCAAAATTTTTCCGTTTCCGGTACGTAAATGACTCCAACGGAGAAGTCTGACTTGATGATTATGTATTTTTTTCTTTCTTTTTTTTTTTTTTTGAGATATGACAAACGGTTAACGCCCCCGGTCGCATCTGGCACCAGACGAACTATACGGAATAAGAGTCTGATAGATAAGACATCTTAAACTCATTAAAATTGAGAACCCTAACGTTGACAAATATCTTTACGAATGCGGGGTAGCACGTCAAAGAAAACATACGTATGGGCTAACGTTCATTTTTTTTTTAGTTTTGATGAAAATGGACAAGATATACCCCATTATTATTAATAGCAATGTATTCAAAGACAGAACTCAATTTACAAAAAAAAGGCCAAGAAGCCACGTTCCGCTCAAAGGCCCGCTGGATTGAAAAAGGTGAGAGAAACCTACCCATGAATTATTTTTTTCAATTTGGAAAAGCGAAGCTTTGAGAAAAAGGTTATTGCACAGTTAAACTAACTTGAGAATGGCGAGATTATTTCAGACATGAAACAAATCAACCAAGAAATACAATTATTTTACAGCGATTTAACCAAAATCATCCGGCTTTCTTTCCTGGAATTTCAGAGAGAACTTTTTCCCCTTTATTGAAACCTAGACACCCCCAAATTGTCTTCTGAGGAATCAGTGTTTCTTGAATCTGACCTGACACTTGATGAGATAAAAAATGTTTTAACATCCTTTCAGAACAACAAATCCCCTGGGGAGATGGCTTTTCCAAAGGATTTTATGAAACATTCTTTGACTTAATTGGCACACATCTCCTTAATTCATACAATGAAGCTTTTACCAGAGGACAATTGTTAATATCTCAACGGCATGGCGTTATTTGTTTGATACCAAAAGACGACTCCTGTCTTATTGAGCTGTCCAATTGGCGACCATTAACCCTCTTAAACGTCGATTAAAAAATTTTGGCAAAAGCAATTGGCCAAAGAATTGAGTCAATACTGTCTTCGATTATACACTCTGATCAAACAGGCTTCATTGAGGGTAGATTCATTAGCCAAAATGTTCGGCTTTTAAATGATATTATGGAATATGCAGAGGTTAAAAATATCCCAGGCATCCTACTTTTTATTGATTTTCGTAAAGCCTTCGACACCATTGAATGGAATTTTATCCACAATTGTATTGAATTATACAACTTTGGTCTAAATATTTAGTGAATAAACCCCTTCAGGCGACTGGTATGTCGGCTGATAATGTCCGCGGCTGAGAGATTGTCCGAAAAATGAATATTTGGCCGAGAAGCGAAGCTTCGAGGGCAAATTTGAAATTTTGAGGACAATCTCTTAGCCAAGGACATTATCAGCCAACATACCAGCGAGCCAGAAAGGGGTCTATTTATTTTATAACCCTCCCATTAATTTTTTGCATGTTTTGTTGACTTTTTTGTACTTATCGGAACAGCATTGGCGACCTTTTTTTTTTTTTTTGATATCATTATCAGCGGATTCCACAACTGAAAAAGAGTTTGTTTTTCTTCCATGAAAAATAATTAAGAAAACGTGAAAGTCTAGAGCTGGATTTATTTTCTTTTAGCTGTTTCTTTTCGACAGAAACAGTCGCAGGGCAATTATCGACGCAGGCGGAGGTTATTGCGTGATAACTGCCCAGTAATTTTCCTCCACGTGACGTAAAGTAGCCAATAGAATTGCGCGAAAATTGAGCGTGGGTTATAATAGAAAATATATGGATATCGATTCTTTATAATAATGTTGAAAGTGGCGTGATGAATGCGGGTTTCATGACTAATTACTTCAAAGTCCCTCGAGGTGTTCGTCAAGCGTGTGCTCTGAGTCCTCCTTTGTTTGTGTTAACGGTTGAGATGCTAGCCCTCAAAATACGCCAAAGCCAACTCTGCCGGGGCATCGAACTCCCAGGTGGACAGAACGCTAAGATCTCACAGTTTGCGGATATATAGTTAATTCATTTGGAGTATTGTCCGGTTTGCAATTGAATATATAAAAAACAAACAAACGAACAAACAAACAAAAGCCACGTGGATTGGTACTCCGAGCAAAAATAAGATAGAGCCTTTAAAATTTCAGTGTCCAAAAGATCCCATAAAATTCCTTGGAACTTACCTTTCCCATGATGCAGCTGCCAACAACAACAATAACTTTTATTTCAAAATAAGGAAAATGGAAACGAAGCTTAAGATATGGCGGTGGCGGGACCTGACGCTCTTTGGAAGAACTATGCTAGCAAAATCTCTAGGTTTGTCTCAGCTAATCTATACTGCCTCCATGCTTCCTGTTCCAGAAACAACAATACAACAAACCTAAAGTAAACTGTTTGCTTTTCTATGGAAGAATAAGAGAAATAAGATCGAGTGACAGGTTCTGTTCCGTCCCTTATCTAAGGGTGGGCTAAGCTTTCCCTGCTTCAGGACTGTTGTAAAAGCGCTACGTCTCAGTTGGATAAGTAGACTCTTAAATAACACTCATGACACCTGGACGGCATTTCCGAATTACTTACACTTCGATAAACATGGCGGACTCCTTTTTCTTCAAACCTGTAACTGCAGTGTCGAGAAACTAATCCCCGTCTTTTATCGAGAACTCCTTGAGTACTTTCAAGAACATCAACTGCGTAGCAATTACGAAGATCCATTGAAACGCGAATTCATTTCAGTTGTGGAACAACAGAGATATAAATATAAAAACGATTCGGTCTTTTGGAAGGCCTGGCGGGATAGAAATGTTCTTTTTGCGCAAGACTTGCTGAAAATATAAATTTCTAACTATCTAAAGATATCACTCTCAATTTAAAGAAAACTTTCTGTAAGCAGTTTTATAAACTTTTTGTCGAGGGAATCAAAACAGAACCTACGGCAATTAAATCATGGCGGAAAAGTTGTCCTGAAGTTGCTGACAACTGGGTGAACTGCATCCAAAACAATTATAAAATCACTCGCGGATAATAGGTTGACAATTCTATTTCAAGTTGTTGCACAGAATACTCGTCACTAATGAAGAACTTAAACGATTTGGAATAACTGACTGTGTCAAATGTGTTATGTGCAGTGAAAATGACTCCATTGAACATGTATTCTTTGATTGTCAATCTCTCTTCAAAGGTTTAATAGTTTACACCAAATTAATGTCAGCCTAACGTCACTACGATGCTTTCTCAATTTACCAACACCAAACACCAATCTTTCCGATAAACGGACAAAAGATTTGCGTCTTCTTCTGTTATATGCAAAGCAGTACCGTTATGCTTGCAAAACAACGCAAGAGAAACAAGATACTTCTGAATTCATATCCAAATTTATTATCCAGTATGAAATAGAGAAATGACTTGACGTGACTATGTTGCCCTTCTCCCCATCTTTATACACTTGTACAAAGCTAGAGAGACGTACTGTTTGTAATTAAGAAATAGAAAACATGTACCGGGTTTCTATCGAGTTATAGAAACACGAGTGGAAGTTTGGGCGAACAAGAAATGCTGTGGGAACACGAGCCGCAGGCAAACTCCCAAACTTTCACGAGTGTTTCTACAACTCGATAGAAACACGGAGAACATGTTTTCTATTTCTTTTAGAAAATGACGCGCCAAAAAAAGGGAAAAAACCTGTTAACTTTGATTATCAAAATGTAAATTTTCTTTGCTCGCCCCATCATTACGTCAACAGCTCGTGCTAATTCTGTGTTTCCATTGAGTTATAGAAACACGATTTTTAACCAATCAGCGCAAGTATTTTCTTTGGACTTTTCTAATATTTATTATCGTAAACATTATCTACTATCTATCATTATGAATATTATCAGTTGTAACGCCTCTCTTTCTTTGCACCACTTTTTTGATTTGTTGCAATATTGTATTATGTTTGTATCAATAAAATAAACTATAACAGCAATAAACTTGCACCTCGAATATCATTTACAACAAATATTTCTACTCAGGGAGTCGATAACAGGGCAATCAGAGTAACTATAAGAAGCTAAACAGTCGGGTGGCCGTTATCAACATGCACATGATAACGATATTTTATAGGTCAGACTATACTTAAATCCACCCAAAACATGATAAACAGACATGCAGGTGGTATAAATAATACCAAAATATATTCAATAAAGGCTAATAAAATTCAATTTAATTTCACGTTTAAAAGCACGATTAAAAGGGCTCAACCATCATGTAAACTGAAGGCATATTGATCATAAAAGAAAGAAAGGAGCGTGGAAAGGACATATTTTAGTTCTTGATCTTTTATGTAATCTGGTCTTTGTATTGAAACTCGAATATTTTTGGAATTGAGGTTACCATGTACCTTCAGAGTGAAAATTTTCAATAGTTTTGAAACTCGAAATTCGAGGAACGTGATTTCAGTATGCCTTCATGGCCGACCTTTCTGCCGTGTAACTCAAGTAGAAAATAGCCTGAAGAACTGTCTGACACATGAGAGTTATTTACAACAATATCATAATGTCAAACAATGTCATAATGCCAAACATGTTTTTAGATGCGAAATGCGCTACTTTACTGAGTTTTACGGTGGTTCCAGTTTTCTAACATGTCAGGAAACGCGCTCCTTCTCTATTGATTTATATTATCTAGAAAACAAATAGTTAAATGCCATTATTTCAACTGGAAGACTATTATGCTAAGTACCATCGAAAGATGGTCAAAAGATGTCGCCTATCCACGTCACACTGAAAGCGGGTGTAAGTGACTTATGCATTATGTAGCACATTCCGATGACATATGCTTACTGGATAATGTAATTTCCCCTGTGTTAACGGAAATATTGTTTCTTCAGATTGCAGATTCAAAAAAACAAAAAAACAAATGGCATCCTTGTATTTGAGAATGTTCTGCCTTGTTTACGGAACGGTGATGTTGTCAGACGCTCGCAGAACAACGATAAAAGAGGAGGAGTGGGCTCGACCAAACCATCGAGTGCAAGGTGCATATCACTTCCCTTATATATTGAACTTAAAACGAGTTTCTGAAGTCACATCAAGAATGACATTTTTTTTTACTGTAAAAATACTTGTATTCAGTGGTAACCTCTGTTACGCCGACACAGACACTTTAAACTTGACTATTATGGTCAATTCTATTTCTATTGTACCGGGTATGTTAAAACCGTAACTAAGAACTCTAGGTTTTACTAAACATTACTATTTTGTGTCTAGGCAAAGCAGTCGGAGATGATTTCTGGTGCCCAACTTGTGAAACGACTTCCCAGGAATCGTGCGATACTGACTTGGCCAACACAACGTGCCCTAAAGCTGATTTCTGCATGACGCTGTGGAATAAAAACGTTTTTACGCGTAAATGCATCAACAGACAGATGCGTAAACTGTTGACTGAAGATTGCAAAAGTGTGGGCTACATGGAATGGGATTGCAAACGAGGGAAGAAAAGATACCGCTTGTCCTTATGCAACCAACCAGGATGCAAAGCCAAGGTGAGCGAATTTCCAAGAGGACAGTCAGAGGTAGAAAAACCAACGAAAAACGATTTCTGGTGTCCTACATGTCAGAGTACTTCACAAGAGTCATGCGAGGTCACTTTGGCCAACACGACATGCCCAAAAGCGGACTTTTGCATAGCATTGTGGGACCAAAACGTTTTTGCTCGGAAATGCGTAAACAGAAAGATGCTTGAACTGATGACCAAAAACTGCAAGAACATCAGCTCCACTGAGTGGTACTGCAATAGAAAGCGAAAGTATCACGTGACAGCTTGTAGCCAATCAGGCTGCATAGCTAAAGTATCGCGCAAGAACGTCCCCACGGAGAATCCTTTTCAGTGTCCCACCTGTCCCATCTGTAAATCCCCCAGGGAATGCAACCACAAGATGACAATGACCAAATGCCCCACAGCTACCCGTTGTATGGTGCTGCGCTTTAATGGTACTATTGATACCGAGGACATATTTACGAGGAAATGTATAAATGAAAAGATGTTTTTAATGATCCAGAGAGCGTGCACATACAAGCAAGGATGTGAAGTGACCTCATGCTCCCAGTCTGGATGCATAGCTACGCTGTAGTGTTGACATTGTCACTGCTTTCGCTGGTTGTTTTGTTGCCCAACAATGTTATCGTTAAGCTACCCTTTGAAACTTTTGTTACTATGGTGGGGTTTAGTCTTTTTTAGCTCTCTACAATTGGTTTTTTGAGTCGATTTTTGACATGTTTTTCCACCTTAAAACTGATAGCTCAACCGTGAAGGGAAGATAGAAATTAGCAAAGTTTTGAACGTTAATTTTAGTGAAACAATGAGTTTTGGCTAACCGGTCGAGGCAGAGAAAATTATTGTAAAACAAGATTCTTCAGCTGTGTGCAACATTAAGCCATTTGATGACAACCTACTTATATGTTATCTGCACTTATACAAAATAAACAAGTATCTTATCGGATGCCTGGATCCCTTTTATTCCTCTCGTGGGTGGTAGTAGTGGCATCGGAGTTATGGTATACATATTGAGATACTGCCGAAAACTTGCCACCTTCATTCTACACTCGGCGGAAACAAGACTCTATAACAAAAGGAATTTCAGTCCCTACCGCTAAAATGATAAAAGGGCAGATCTAAAACATTAAAGCACGCATTCCCTTTACACCCGTATTCAGCGCTACGTGCATAGCAGAGAATACCGGCCATCTTTCGACATGTCATGTAAGACCGCTTTACTCGCAACTTAGAAACATTTAAAAAAGTCGACTTGATTTATCGCTCACTGATCGGATGGACTTCTTGACACCCTCAACCGAAGTTTTAAGTAAAATAAGTCCATCTTTCATCACTAACATTTGAATTCGGCCGTAGAGAACTCTGTTAAGCTTACATTTTCGACGTAGGCCAGATTGCATGGCACGTCGAGAAGATGACTTGTCGAAAGATGGTCGCTATGCACGTAACACTGAAAACGATTGTAAGGCTATTAATCACTCGGAAATGTAAGGTTCGCTGTAAAACTGCAAAGTGAACTCCTGAATCCCCAATTTCAAATCCTCCAGCTCAATAGGGACCGAACGTTGGCGCAACAAGTCAGAGTTAGTACGATTTCCGACATCACCAGAAATAAACACTCCTTGATTAATTGAAAAGACGAGTATCATTTTGAAGCACACGTTTAACTACACCGCGTTACGTATTTTCGTTGAAAAAGTGTCTCCCACTTCACTGTACAGTTATTTTGGTAGTGCTCATGTGTGCATTAAACCACAGTTACTCTGGCAATACTCATGGGTGCTTTAAACCAAAGATGTGGCTCCCTGCAGTTTCTGCGTTGAGTGGTTTCACCTCTTAAAATATTATTGCTTTACTTTAATTACCCAACATACATATAGACATGGGACCGTCTTTGCGCATCCACAAGCTTCGAGGCCACACGCACCAAACAGGTACTCATGTAAAGCTCGGGAGTGCGGCCATGGAGACAATTTGTATGTGTCACTGGTGTAATTAACTTGAAGTATTTCCATCGACCTAATCAGGGAAAATAAAACGGTTTCCAAATCTAAGAATACGATATAACGAAATGAAGTGTAATTGTGCTTTTATGCTATACTTATTGTTTAGGTTTTTCGTTATCTTCCATCGAAAAACCTTGCAACCTGCGATTCGTTATTTAGATCTTCGATTTTACAAGCATGCAAATGAAAATACCTCAGTTATTCTCTGAGAATCTAACGTCTGGGTCTAAGGTATGCTAAGGTTGATTCGCTAAGCAACTTTACATCAACAAATATTCTTTATTTGTTACTTACTAAAAAAAAATCAAACATCTTGTTACAAGTGACAATCACCCCATTGCAAACTTTATTTACATTTCAATTGACTCTAAAATTTCAGTAAGAATATACTTACAACCTTTTCTTTCCCTTTCCCTGGGCGTCTTTTAGCAATGTAATAAATATGAACGGCGTGGATTTGAGTAAGGAATGTACGTATGTATTAAGAAAAAAAAACTATCTATAATTATTGTTAGTATAAGTGTACTAGCGTTCTATCACGAATGGCGTTCTCTGATTGGCTACGCTACTCACTATCTATTTAAACAATAGAGTGTTTCTGTCGAGGATCTATCGGCTGACGATAAGATTATTTTAGTATGCCGGTTTCATGTATCTTCATGACTCATAGGGAAGGGAAAAAATTCAAGTGTTAAAAATGCGGAAAAATAAAAGTACAGTGAAAGCGATCTTCGTCGTGGTGAAAGGCAGTTTGCTAACACAAGTTTGAAATGAATATTGAATTAAATCGCAACCCATCAGAGTCAACAACTTTAACCCAAATGCTAAGCTAGCTGGCATTATTGTGATAGGGATCACATTTGCAGAGATAATTAAAGACAAGAGGAAATCTATGATCCTCAATTACATAAGATAAAGACATTACTACTTAATCCCGTAACTAAAGTTCAATTCTTCCAGATGTCAGCTGGAGGTAATTTCCTTGAAGTCTAATGATTGGCTTTGAGATTTTTGTTTCTTTCCCACCAGCCAGTAGGTCCTTGTGCTCCCCTTGCCCTAAAGATGCAAATCACTTTGTAAATTAAGAAACAACCAGCCATAGTTCTTGTAAATCAATTATGATTACATATTTATTAAAAATTTATCATTATACCACATACTACGTAACCCAGTTAAGAATTTCTGCGATGGTTTCCTACTGAGAAAGATTTATATTTGTGGTGGATCTCTTGGCTATTTCTATTAGTTTTTGGAAATAGCTCTCCTTTTCTGCAATACATATTGCAGAAAGGTATATTTTATTCATTTATGAAGGGTTTTTGTTTCGAATTAAATTGTAAATAGTTTTAATTTTATGTAGCTAAGGTATATTTTAATATTTAAATAGTGTCCCCAATTAGTTTTTTTCAAGGTTAATACCATCGACACTTAAATAGTCTTTCATTTCACAACTTATCAGCAAGTTCATCTCCGTCGAACGTTATTCCCACTTTACCAGACTGCGAAGTCAGTTAATTTTTGTAAAAAAAAAAAAAAAAAAACAGCAACAATAATTATAATAAAGATACCTTAGATTGGAGCGAGTTAGACAGACCTTGTAGATAGTAACATAGATTTATTTGGCGCAATGTGCAAAAGAAAACACGTTTTATAGAAAACTGTCCAGGAGCCTTTCTAAAAACTGTTTCTGTAGATAACTATTATTCAACAACATCTTCTATTAAGTTCCTATATTATATAGCTCTTCTGTAGTGTTTCTTTTCAAAATAAGGTACTATCAATTCATTCTATAATACCTTGAGTTCTATTAATCCACGAAATTCTGTCTCGAAATCTGTCCCTTTCAAACATTCGTTACAGCTTTCGCTTATATGAATCCTCATGGGCTGTTGAAAAATCAAACTTCAGAGCTTTATAAACTAAATTAAATTAATCCAAACTGACTCCTCCTGGGTACAGGGTTAATCCAAAAATTGTAAAAACTAATACTCCTACTAGATGTAGGTAAAGGCGTCAAGTTGGCATCATTACAATTTTGATAACACGAGTGTTTCCGTCGTATTGTTTCCTAGTTGAAAGACCACCAAGTGTGTTGGCTGGCTTCTAAGTGTATATGAAAAAATGCTGGTTTATCTAATGGCCCCACAGGTGTTGATGAATGCTTGCTGCGCTACTCTCAAGTATGGTGATCAATAAGTTCTTTTTTAGCTAACTGATAACGGTCGAGTAACGGACGTGGTAAATGTAAAACACTTAGGTTTTTAATGAAGTAGTCTTCAGTGCTTAAAAAAAATTCACATGTAATTGAATAGCTAATGAGCTAATGGCACCTACCAAAGAGGTAGTTCTGAGTCTCGCCGCAATGTTTACACTATCACCAAACAAGCAATATTGTGGCATTTTCTCTCCCACAAGACCCGCCGCTACTGGACCCAAGTGCATTCCTACCACAAAAAAAAAATCCAGTTAAGGATCAGACTTTTACTCAGAGAAACTGACAGACACTTTGATTGACATTGGGCAAATTACTTTGATCAAAAGTGGCACATACAACAGTAAAACTAAGATGTAAAGTTACTCGCAGCCCCAGGGACACAGACTCTTGGTGTCTCAACAAACTTTAACCCATATTGTTAGAAATGACAAAAACGAATGTTCGTTGTTAGTATCTGACTTAGGCAAACTGGTAGCATGTGTTTTTGACTGAATTTTGAATTACGGAAGAACCTCGTCATTACAGCCTTTATTTTGCCCAACGCCGGGGACAAGTCATTTTCTGCATTTAAAGATTCCTCTTCAACAGGGCCACACCGTTAAACAAGTATGTTGAACCTTTTTTAAGGTGATCTCTAAGTCAACGTTCCTTCTATTTCTTCACAAGATCCTTCAAGAAATCACACCCAAGGGGCCAACCCTTTTCAAATTCGTTGATTCCCTCAATCAAGTCCCTGCGTATGGTAAACTTGAATAAATACTCGCGTACCTATTGTAACAGTTAGTGGTGTCTCGGAAGTGGGATCTTTGAGTTCCTTTACAGATTCTAGAATATCTAGAGCCATTGCAGCTACGGGCTCCACGTGTCGGTCCTTCCTGACCGGAACACCATTGACCACCATATATTGAGCATCGCCAAGGGTCTCAAACTAAGCACAATATAATGTCATCAATATTTGTTAGTGATTGTGAAAATTTGGTTATAAAAATTTTCCTTTAAAAAGAAAAAAAAACAACAACAATTTAGCTGTACAGCTGTCTGATTTTTAACTATTCAAAGAGAAATGTCTAAGTGCATTTCTGTGAGTGTTTTATTCTTTAGCAGCGCAATACCAGTTCACGTCTTGAAACGTAATGCATACGTCCAGCATTTCCTTCAGTTTAAATGTAACTGAAGCACGGTATCGTTACATACATGGAAGATGGCTGTCTTTACCAAGCATTCACGTGGATGATTTGTTAAGCTGTGTGGTCCTTTTCCGAAAAGTGTCCTGCTAGTTACACGATGTTGTGTTGAAGATGTTTTTTACGTATACAGATCCACTCAGAAAAAAAGTGAAAACTGTAGCCATCGTAATGTTGTAACTTTGATTTCCAATGCCCTATATTTATACTTTGAAGGAGACTGCAGTCAGTGTAAGTAGTATAAAAGGGTCTGCTGTTGATGGATGTTTCAAGAGCAAAGTCAAGAATACAGCTTAATGCTGTCTCTAAACACTGACTCAAAGCTCATATAATTATCGTAACGTAGCGGTTTATTTTTTCTGTTAAACTGCTTACCTTGTAAACATCGTGCTTCTCACTCAGTTTGTCAAAAGTTAAAAACATCTTGTTGACCAGGTTAACGACTTCCATCGGGGTTACGTTGGCGCAGATATGATCAAAACCATCCAAGTAGCTAAACATAATGGTTACACTCTCAAAATGCTGAAATCAAAGCAAAAATGAATGAAAGCTGAAAATGGCACACTTCGTACTAGATGATGACCTGCAATAATTCAGACCTTCCAGGCTTTGGTACATCACGGCATGATACATGGGACGTCGCAAATGGTTGCCATGGTAGAGTATCCCCGCTATCATTCAACCTTTACAACAAGTAACTTTGATGCTAGGGGAAAGTTGTTTATTTATTTATTTACTTATTCATTTATTTATTCATTTATATTCATTTATTTTTATTATGTAGGCTTGTCGTAAACTATAATCATACAGCGGGTATCTTTTCTGTTTTTTTCTTTTCTCCTTTTTAACGAGTGGTAGCATGGCTAGAGAGAGTTACAGCAGTTATTGTTGGGAAGAAATAATTCACTGGCTCGGTCAGCGGTCAATAGATTTTTTGGTGGTAATTCCGCTGACCAGGACATTTCGTCAGCGGGGCAAAATTTTCCTGACCATTGTAAACAAAATGGTCGGCCAAAGCGATGAACTGACCTGTCGTGTTTGGAGTAGAACAAGCGTTCCCAAATTAAAGACTATTTGGTGTACAACAAAGGTGTGTTTCGATCCGTCGACCGCTTTAACGGCGGGTTTAAACCAAACTTTATCAAAAATCATGTGCGACAATTTTTCGCTCGAGAAGTGTTTCACTTTCACACCGTCTTATTTTCTTTTATTATTACATCACTTCACTCTTATGGTTTGAACATTTCTATTTTCCAATACCCACATAAACGCAAACCATCAGTTAGTAGCTCGGGGGAAAAGGAACAAACAAAAGTCCCACACCAAGATACAAACGGCCGACCTCAATCCGCCAACTTCAGATTACCCGCCTGAAACCTTTCCACTTTGCCAACGTGCAGGTGATTAATTATTCGTGATAAAAAGTTCATTACAGCTACCAATAAACCGCTGAATGATTGATGATCACTACGGGGTAAAATGATTCTCACAGCGAGCTTACAGCGAACGACTACAGATTCAAATGGTATTTGTTTTTTTTGTTGGAAATCACTAAATTTGCTCAGCAAATGACTTGTTTTACTAGCCATGTTATTTACGCATGGATATTTTTTTCGATGCTGGACGGGTTTTTCTTTCTCATTCTCCACTGAAGACAGAAGATCGCTCAATCGTGCGTACCCGTAAAAAGCATCTCACAAAGCGCACGGTTTGCATTTCTAAAACCTTAGTGATTCACCATTTTGTCAGTTTGAGGCCTGCTCTTGTGTGAGTAAACATAAGCATAAGCACAAACATCGTCCGACATCTTGCTTTAATGTTTCGCGGAGGTATGGAACCGAAAATAAGGTATTTATCTATTCTGCGCTTTCCAACGTGCTTACGCTCGTGTTGTGGGCGTCCTCACAACCGGTATGCATCATGCTTGTGCTTGTGGTTAGGTCGTAGTAAAACCCACGCTTAAACAGTAGTTTTGACGGCATACGTAGAGGTGTCTTCTTACATATATGTTTTTGCTTAAGGTCATCGCCAGCACTAAAGCCCTGGCCAAACGGACTCCGAAGTAGTCGTAAGTAGCCGCAAGTTGACCTTGCCTAGAAACTTGTGTAGGGTGGCCAAACGGACTCGCAAGTTTTCTTGCAAGTACATTCAAGTCGCAAAAAATACCATTTGGAGGCACACGTATCCTGTATTTCATTGGCTAATAATAGGTTAATGGACGTCACTCAACTTGCGTTGATTTGGGTTGGGTGGCCAAATGATGAAAAACTTGCGTTGACTTGCGTACAAATTTGATCTCGACCAAAGTGAGCGCAAGTTATCGAAAGTCAACGCAAGTGCCCGTAGGGCCTTCAACTTGGATCTACTTGTGAGTCCACTTGGCCAGGGCTTAAAAGGGCAGCACTTTAGAGTGTAACTGTCCGCTAATCGTTAAGTCACACGAAAGCTAACTGAAAGTAGACAGCAACAACTAATGCCGACGTTAATCATTGACGAAGCAAACAAAAGTACAGAAAGTAAATAAGTTAAACCTCCTTCACAGTACCTCGCATGTTTCAACAGCTTTCCTTCCATCTCTTAGTTCATCAGCTACAGCTTTGGGCATCATACGATATAACAGCTCCTCACTCCTCCGCCTCTCTTGGTCAAGTTTTTCTAAATTTTCCTCCAGAGTTTTTCCTCGATCTAAAAGCTGTGAGATTAAAAAAAAAAAAAAAAAAAAAAAAAAAAAAATAGGTTCATACCTCATAAATGTGTAGTTCTGTCGATTATTCTGCATTACCTTAATCAGGCTTAAACAGCCCGGCCCAGGAGCTCTGCTTTTAGGCTTAACTAAATCTAAATATTTTTGCTTTGAATCTATACCTGATCACGAGCATACTCAAGTTCCGGGAGAGGTTGGATTCCAGAAAGAACCATCTCTTGTGAAGAGTCATACATTCCAAGGTCGCTCATGTACATTCCAGTGCGAGCCATTTCCTCTACACTGCTTATCCTGAAAACATGAATTAATGAATAAATAGTCAAGGCTGAAAACAAGCACAAAATCAGAAATAAAGAAATGGCACCACCATAGTTAATAGAGGGGAATGGTTTGAAACCTGACAAATTTCTTTGTTGTAAGTTTTTGTTCGCTTTTTTGGCCTTGACCGCGTACAAAACACAATAGTGGTTTACTCCGCACTGAGGAACTAACCAATAGAAACGTTTTGGCCACGTAATTCATGCATAGTGTATGAGCGCAATCCAGCATAAATCTTGGCATCTTTGTCTGCTTCTTTGATGTTTACCGGGCTTCATAACTATTTCTCTCGAAAAACTATGATGCCACAGAAAGGCATTTGATTATGGTCAATAATTATGAAGAGCTTATTGAGGCTCCATTGTGTAAAACAATTTTTCAAAATTACAATTAATATTTTAAAGTAATTTTGGCAGTAAATATTTTAGTTTTTAACACATTATGGAAATTTGTAATTCGAAATAATAATTAGTAATTATTATTGTTATTATTATTGAACGCTCCTCACTATTTACCTTTTTTAACCTTTAGTTACACAAAATCTCCCCGAGCTATTACAGCTTTAAATTTTACCGCGTATAAATAAAGTCGATTGATTGTTTGAGTTTTCTTTCCGACCAACCGATTAATCGAATAATCAATCAATAATCAATCAAATCGATTGATTGGTTGATTGTGTTGCATGAAGATTTAGTGAGAAATTTAGCCCATAGAATACATGCCTCTCAAAGATTCATTCGTTGTAGACTGTTTGTTGAGCAACGTTAACAACGGACTGGCAGGTAACTTAAAACACTTGACTTTGAAGCACGAGTTTCTTTCAGGTTGTAAAAATATCAGGCACCATTAAAAAATCACAACAGACCCAATATTACGTCATTTGCACGGAATACGACGATCAATAAAATCTCTCTCTCGCTGAAGTATGTAAAGAACTAAACCGCGTGAAAAGGAATCATAAGTGCCAAGGATATTATATTTTCCCCTGTAAATGCCAGAAGCACACAGTAAATCATATGTCTGTATACCTTTTCAATTCCTCTTATCAATGTCCCGTTAATTCAGTTGTAAGACACCCGACCCGGCCCTACAGGGGAGAGCGAGCGGCAATTTAATTAATTACACTACTTACATGGGTGAGCAGACGAACAACACCATGTCGTATCTCTTCAGGTACTTCATCTGGCCTTTCAGATGAAGAGGTTTCATGACTTTTGCTGAGTAATCATAACCACTCAATCTAGTCACCAAAGCACCATTTCTTTCAACAATGTCGCTGTGTCGTCTCGACTTCCGGTGGCCCGTAAGGCTTATTTGCCGCCCATTTTCCTCTAGAATTGTTCGCAGCTCCATTTTATGATTAGCTTCGTTTGGCTTAATAAGATCTAATTTACCAACTGATTTCACAGACCTTAGGAGCGGCTTTTTAAGACAGTGGTTCTTCACACAGGGTAGCTTAGCAACCAGCTCGCAGATTACATTCCATGATTTAATCTAAATGGGAAAATAGAAATATACTCAGACCTAGATTAATAAGAAAGTGTACGTAGTTTTCTTCCACCAAATTCGAGCAAAAAATGGTGCCTAAAGCATTAAGTCAGAGGCTATTTCCTAAACCATGCTGACACCAAAAACAGGAATACATATAATAAAGAAAATAGAGAAAAAGAAAAGGTAAATAGATTGGATATTTAAAAGGTGAAGAGAAGGAATTCAGGAAAGAAAAAAAAAAACAAAAAAAGGGGGAAAAAAAATAAAGAATAGGAACTTCTGCACATTTTGAACATTAAACTGAGAAATGTAAACAACAAATTAAATAGGTTTTCAGCTTTACCATTCAAAATAAAAAAAAAAAGAAATGTGATGACGGAAAGTGCTAGGGATTTATTTATCCATTCATTTTTTTCATCGGCATAGCGATTCTTACTGAGCTAATATTAAATTTCATCAGTAGAAGAGCTATATCTTTTACCTGATCGATATCTTAAGTTCTCGGTATCAAAATTTTACGGAAAATTATATTTCCCTTCATGAAAACTTATTTCGCGTCTACACTGTAGTTTCCATCCCCATAATGCTGCTTTCATTCTGAATGATTCAGTCGGTGACTGAAGAACGCTGACTACGGACCGGGGGTAAAATGAAGACCGAGACCAGGGTAAAATGCAGACTGCAGACCAGGGGTAAAATGCAGACTACAAACTTTTAACTGAATCATGTTACCATTTTCATCATTGAGAGCTAACCGCGTAAACAGTCTAACCGGAGGGTTATTCAGGTTAACCTGAGTGATATTCAGGTTAACCTGAGTGACATTCAGGCTAACCGGAGGGTTATTCAGGCTAACCTGAGTGATATTCAGGCTAACCGGTGGGTAGATTTTCACCACGGTTAGCCTGAATAACCCTGTTTACGGTTAGCACTCGATAATGGAAATAACACCATATTTACTTAAAAAATCTGTAGTCTGCATTTTGCATTTTACCCTCAGTCTGCATTTTACCCCGATTTGCAGTCAGTGCAGTCTGCAGTCCGCAGTGTGCGTTTCACACTGACCATTTTCATTATTTGTTTTCCAGAAGACAAAAACCAAAATACACAATAAAAACAAAACAAAATTGACAAAACAACAGCTTAAGTGAGATTAGAAAGAAAACCAAATAATCCTTTAAAATTGAAGAAGACAAATTTCACGGTAGTAAAAGGTGTAATGAAGATTTCACCTGCGATGCTTTTCATGTTTGCTTTGATCACCTTCAATAAAGTGCATGCAGTATATACCTACAGAATAGTTCATGTTTATTGTAAATCGGATAAGCCTCAGCCTGGTGCAAAATTAGATTCCATAATTCCAATCAGGTAAAATTTCCATTTAAATTAAAATGACACCTTTTTTTGAGTACCAATATATAACTCTGTTGGCTAGTGTTTTAACATGAAATGTCAGCACAAAAAATATATTTCGATGCAAAATGAAACAAAAAAAGTTTGACTGAATGTTGGAAATTGACGAGTTGATGGGTTGATGATGAGTTGATGATGAGTTGATCAAACAGATAAGTGGGTCGTTCATGTTTGCGGGAGCAAAATATAGCCCTTGGCAACGTTTGCTGTCATGCAAACTGGTCGATGCCGAAAACAATTCAATTATAGCTAGGATTATGCGAACTAGTATTGCGTTTACAAATTTATCCACTCACGTTTTCCCACGAAAATTCGCGCCGTGGTCGCCTCAGCGTAAACACTGAATCCACGCGGTTCCCGATTAAAACGTTGCCCAGCGTTGACGATAAAGCCTCCCCGGTCATGAGAATTTTCATGTTTGGTGTCACGACGAAGCTGAAAGGCATGATACGGAAGAAAGCTTCACAAGTTAAATCGCGATTTTGATGAACAGACATGGCATCCGGAGAAGGCGGTTTAAATGCAGAGTTGTTGAAACTGAGTTGGTAAACAACATGACAACCGGTTTCAGTTGAATTATTTCTAAGAACCTTCATTTCCACTGTGATGCCGTAAAACGTTCTCGCAACTTCCAGGATTTGCCCCATAACGTAGCGCAGAAATCCCCGTCGTTTGGATTTGTACTGTAATAACAATCCTGTGCTTGTTTCTTCCGAACAAAAAAATGTCGGTGACATAAGCTTTGGATAAGCGAATCGCATGTGTTCGTGTAAGTTATCGATTCCATCCAGAAAATCTCTGAAGTATCTTCCACTCACTTTTATGATCCTATCGTAGCCGTAGTTGCTGAAAAATTTCACGAAGCAAGCACCAAAGAATTCAATGAAATCATCTGGGGTCATTTTAGTTTGTTTCCCAATTACCTCCGCAGCAGCAGAAGCGATATCTAGAATGAGATGGTCAGGATATCGTTCGTGTGTGACAAATACGTGGTTTTTAACTCCCGCGCGAGAGCGAATCAAATTCCAGGTTTTTTCGCCGTATTTCTCTTTGAGGAAATGTTCGACGCTCTCCAGAAGCATGCCATACATAATGTCCTATGTGCGCCTCATCTCGCTGCAAACAAAAACAATAACAACGATCAGCCAACGCCGCCTTGAATTAGAAAATGGATTTGTTTTTAATCAATTTAAAACAAACCGTTTTCACGATGGTCCTTGTCAGTTAGGCAAATGGATTCGTTTTGTTATCAGTTCCGGCGTTTACGCCAAAGCTGAAACGGATCGGTTTAGCCGAGCCGTTTAACAGTCGTGCACATTAGTGATCGCAGCGAACAAAAAGTGTTGTTCAATTTAAACGAAGCGATAAAAGACATGGTATTTATGGTTTGCTTATTGTATTCTCGCTTGAGAGGTTACGTAAATTTTTGTCGTTAACATGTGACGTCAGAACTGATAAACTTTGCAAGTTAGCTCAAGTAGATACATTTTCCATTTTTTGCATAAATAATACATACTAGTTGACTATACAGGACAACTAGTGAAATATTACACTCAGGCATGAACAATTTCGACAGGTTAAATTAGAATATCAGTTACGCTTAGGCCACTTCAGAGCTTTCGTGGTTGTCTTGACCGGCCTTTAGCGCCCGATGCATTAGAAGTCTCGAGTATACCGTAATTAGCATGTCATTCAACATTATTTCAACTAAATTTGCTAATTTAAATTAGCAGCTGCCGTTTAATGATGGCCATTTATGCACGGGAATCGAATTTTCGATCAAAGAAAACCGCTTTTACTAGTTCTTCATAAAAACTCCGACGCTATTTCAACTCTTTTGCACGCGAGTGCTTTTTTTTTTTTTTTAATGCACTTTTGAGATCGAACGGAAAATTTGGCACCTTTCAATAACCTTCACCTTCGCCCAATCTCCATTTTTTCCATCGTCCGGTCTATGTCATTTATATTAATAATTTGTTTGTCATGAACACTGACAAACGAGACCAAGCTAAAGCCAACATTGTCTGAGCCATTTTTTTGTTTACATTCTTTAATCTTGAGCCACTTGTGCTTTGTGCATTAGCTTGTAATGAAAATATTTAACTTTTTATTCCTTACTACTAGCGTACTCATATATCCGGCGATCACTTGTCCAAGGTGGGATTCTGGAAAATTAGAGTGGAACGGACAGCGGACGGCGGATCGAGGAGTGAAAGTGCGTTTGAGCCTATTGCCACTCCTGTATCATTTGAAACTGACGTGCGCAAGTAAAGCAATCAATCATTTTCTTTGCTTTTAACTGAGATTGATTAGAGCACGATTAGCACTAGTGCGTCCGGAGGTCAAAAGTTCAAGTTCCAGTTTTAATTACTCGGCCCCTAAAAACGTTTTAAGGACAAGAAAAAGACCGTGGATGTAACACGAATTTGATCATTAAATGCGATTTGGGCTATAGAAGTTTCAAATATTATTAACAGACAAAATCTTCTATGGCAAAAACGATTGCCCAATAGCAGCTTCGTCCAAGATGAAGAGAGTAAATCCCCATGCAATCCCTCTCAAGTTATTTCCAGGTCATTCCAGGCTCTGGTAATCTCAGGAGGGTCTAGAGAGATCGGCCAATCCTGTGACGAGAATTGCAGTCAAGTCTATATCCCAAGCGACATTACAATTTCATCCTTCAAAAAACATCCCCCGCGCATAATGGTACACCGCTAGTTACGAAGAACTGTATGTTTTATCTGAATATAAGAGGGATTTCCTTGAGAATGAGACCTACATGGGAGTTTAAGTCTCTTACCCTTAATCGGATCTATTGCAAAGCTGTAATATTTCGGCTGGAGTTCAACAAGTCTTCTACCGTGACAAATCAAAATTAATTCCAGTAAACCTGAAGAGGACTGGTAGCCAGCTGAAATAGCTATTGACGTCTATACCCGTTTTTTTGATCAATCCATGAACTTGTCTCGGGACAACTGCTGCTATTTTTACGGAGGGAAACGATATAATCTATAAGTAATTCTTAAAGTAGAGAGAGGACTCTAAATTCCCAGGCGGGATGAGGCGGGTGATGATTTTCTGCTTTGAAGAGATAATGCTGCTGATGATAATGCTGTAAAATAAATGCCTGATGTTTACTCTTAGAGAGCATTATTCTAGAAAAAATAGACTGTGCGCTGGTGTATAAAATTCTATCGAGAAGTTTCCTGCTTTAGGCTGACCCTTTAGATCACCTTTTAACGATTGTGGACCGGTCAAGGGAGATCAAGGAACAATTTAAATTAAAGAAGGAAGGTAGATGAGCATATAGATCGGTATGTTTACAACAGCTAATGTAGTTGAAAAGTGAACTTTGATTGCGTGCTTTAGCTGAGCCAGGAAGTTGTGACGTAAACTCAGTCCATTGCGCTTGGATAACCATTTTCACATCGCCTTGACGGCATCATTTTGCGGTCGGTTTTAAAAAGTTGTGTCGCTGAATTTCAATATTTGACTTAAGGGTGACGCGTAAGCTCTCTTAGAATGTCTCGTGTTCAACAGCGTCGATCGAAAACTGCGCACTTTGTCGTTCCCGCTGACAGAAATCTTTGCAGAATTCTGACTAACGCACATGGTATGACATTGAACAAGTATGTGCATTTTATGTCAAAAGAAATAGTGTCACTTTGTCATTTCCATACCCTTTAAGTCACATCATTTGCTTTAGACGAGTTCTTGCTTTCCCAATTAAAGGTAAGATATTGAAAAATGCAAAGGACTTACCGTAAATCCGTGTAGCAGTT
Source organism: Orbicella faveolata (assembly GCF_042242905.1). Taxonomy (NCBI): domain Eukaryota; kingdom Metazoa; phylum Cnidaria; class Anthozoa; order Scleractinia; family Merulinidae; genus Orbicella; species Orbicella faveolata. Next base: position 1,459,219 of record NW_028301576.1, on the reverse strand, counting down.
AATTAGAGTCCAGTAGTCTATTGTACTGAGCTAAATACAGTTTAATTGTTCTAGGCAGATAGACTTGAAATCTGATAGGTTTTGCACGAGTGTCTTGTCAAGGCTGTGAAACATTTTACTGATTATGTTTCTTTTATGTCTTTAATTAAACAAACTATTGAAATTGCTCTTTCAATTCAAGCTAAACTTTCGTGGCCAAGGTCGAAGTGTTGCTAAAACACATTGAAGAAATGTTCACTCCTCAAGAAAACATAGCATAAACAATGTTCAGGTATTTAGTAAAGATAAACCGTTCATAAAATTTATAATAAGGTACATGCGTTCGTAGCCTTTGTGAATGGCATTCTCGACTTACGCCACGAAATCATGCCTTAATTCACAACCCTCGCGTCTAAATATAACTTCCTACCGTACCGGTTCTTCAGCTTTTTATCAACAGTGAATGCAGATAAAAGAATTAAGATATCAGCTGCGTGACCTGTATCTCTACCTTAACTTGGAGCTTAATATACTGACTAGCAGGGCAATAAACAGACTGTACAGTACGATATACGACTGCATGTCTAAAGACGCCGTTGAATTGAACACTTTTTGTAATTTAATTAATTATAACACTGCTTTCCGTGATCTTGCTTGCAAACCTCGTTGTTTTCAGGCAAAACGTTTTTCTTTCTTTTCTTTTTTTTTTTTTGTTATTATTATTATAATGGCAAGACTTAATCCCTTAATCTACTCCTTGCGAGGTCCAGATAAACTGACGGTTACGCAATCCATTAGTTCAACGAATGGTCCAGAAGAATAAAACAAACAGTAAAAATATTACTGATTAACCTTGTTCCTTCCTAATTACGAAATAATAACATCGTCTATTTTTTTTCCCAATTCATTAGTGGGCCACAAACGAACAAGGGCAAGAAGTCAGTGAATATCTCTATTGTATCTGGACTACACGATTGGTCAATAAACAGCTGCTCACGCGAGTGTACTAAATTAGGAGATAAATACCCTTGAAATAGCAGTCATAAAACCGGTTAGAATACCGGCTGCTAAATCCAGTTTACTGCTTGTTCAATGACAGAAAAAGGCTAGTGTAACGGGGTTCTGTACTTGTAGCCTCGATTTTAATCTAACTTAACACACGAAACATAGTGATCTCATAACAGCTAACGAAATGTTTTGTAACTGCCCTTGCGTAACCGAAAAATTAATTAGCTTGGCATGCCTTGTTTGTTTTTGTAATCAAATTTCGATCACCACATTCCTTTCTGATGTTCCTTCAGATAACCATGGAAATAGCGAACAAGAGATTAGAATCTGCAGTTACGAAACTTGCTTAAAATGATCATCTTTCATGTAAAAGTAAATGGAATTAAATGTTACCAATTTCGTTCTGCACATTGATTCGATTAATTTTAGCAATTAAAAAGGATTTTTCTCTTTCAACAGTTTTTTTTTTGGACACTAAGAACCATCCATATGAGACAAATTGACAAGTAATTTGCCCGTGTATACAACTCAACAATGCTGTTGTTGTTGTTGTTGTTGTTTTTTGACACGTTTTTTAGAATACCTCCAACGCAATGAGGCCAGGACGCCGGGGCCTCCCTGGAAAAATCATAAGAACGGCAGTGAAATGGCTTCATTTTCATTAGAGAGCATTTCCATGTTTGCATGTGGCGCGGTAGCTGTCGTTGTGACGTCGCATATGAAACGGTGGAGAAAACGTATATATATATGATTGTGACTTCTTAAAAAGTAAACACAGAATAATCGATTAAAACAAAGCGCAGCGTCTGGAAACTAACTGTTGCTTTCTGCAAATTGTTGCCGGGCAAGTTTGGTTTTATTCATTTTACAGAAATCGGCGAGACGTGTTCTGTGTTTCCTGGTCATAAAGCGTAAGACTTCACTTTTATACTACGACGTTGTGATGTAATCAAACCATTGAACAATTAAGAATCGACAGCAAGTAGATGTTGTTAGGAAAACCTGACGCGAGAGCAGACGTAATTAAAACTACGCAATACATGCAAATCTGCACAATTGATAAATGTCGACTTCTGCAAGCCTGTAAAAAGAAGAGAAGACTGCCGTTCTTCTGCTATCGTGTTTGCTTGCTTGCAAAGACGAAATTCTCTTTTCTGACAAAAAAGAAAAGTTTTCAGTTTCAGCATTCGATTTTGAAGATTTCCTCACCATCCTTGACCTAACTAAAAAATCCGCAGATGTTGAAACAGAGAGTTTGCAAGCGAAATTTAGCTAAACAAGTTTGTTGCGATGACTTACGAAGTTTTGCCGCGAGCACTTAAAGTAAACTGCCGCCTAAAACTTAATTCACGGGTAGTTGATTATGTACCTTACCTTAAATTAAATTTAAAATTGACGAGACGTAACGCGCGAGTACACCAATCCAAACAGCAAGAAAAAGTGATTTCTGACGTCTTTGAAACGAATCGTAATTTGAAATGAAATTGCTACCCTGGCGGCAAAACAGCGAAGGTTTAATCTTACTCTTTAGGTCTTAGTCTTTAGCCTCACTCCTACGGAGACAAACTTTTTCCTCGTCACGTACTCCGTTTCACCCTGCATACACTGTACGGTAATAAAATTCACAGGAACTCTAATTTACAGTGTTTCTTTGGGAATCCGATGACAAAGAATTTCCTTAACAATTGAATTCTGAACACTTTTTATGAATGGGAAAATTGGGATAGTAGACTAGTGTAGCTCAACGGTTGAAATTGCTGTGGTTAATTTGGTTTATTTTGCATTTTGCATGAACTTTAGAATTTTAGTTGTATACTTGAAAGCTCGTACGATTTAAGTTCTCAAAATTGTTGTAACATTTCAGCGCGAATACATGGAACCTTGCAAAGCCGCACGGCCGCCGAAGTTAGAGAGTACGTATTATGCAGCAAGAAGCACATGGCAGCCTGCTGCACAAGTAGGAAACAACAAAAGCATATCATAAGACGCACTTTTAGACCAATAGCGTAACTTGTTAACCGTTAATTTGAGTTTATCAATTATTTCCTATCGTGACTCACAAAAACATTTACGATGTAAGTTGTTTGAGCGGCTGCTACACAAGCATCTGTAAAAGTACAAAACTATCGGAAAACGCACTTTCAAGTTTACAGTGTAACTTGTCTACGGTCGAACCGTAGTTGATCAATCTATTTTTTCCCCACCGTTCAAGCTGTCATCAGGCCCAATGGTCCAAAATTTCCTGAATTTCGAAGATCGCAGAAAAGAAGGCTGATGACAGTTTGCCCTTCGTGGCTTGTCTATTTGTCTCAAAGCGAAGAGCCACCAGAGCACAATGTGTATTCTGGTTGCCACGCAATGCATTGTGGACGCCGTGCAGTGTATTCCGGTTGCCGTGCAGTGCATCCCGACAAAAGCTCGATTTTGCATAGTTTTATCATCCTAACTGTAAAAAATTGTAATTTTTATGCTTATGGATTGCAATAACCAAATGTAGCTGTGTTAGATAGAGCCCGGTCGCGGTTTTAATTTCCAAAGCCTTTGTCTGTAAGTTCCGCGAACTTGTACGCGGCCAAGAAGTTCGCTTACTTGTTCGTTTTCCAAGGAAAAATAAAACATGGTTATAAACAAGAAATGCGAGCAGAGCGCATAAACCAAACGAAAGCTTGAGCAGTATGCTCGCCACCAGCCATCATCTCATTTACAGTGCGCTCAAAGTTATTTCTCGCGCTACGTTCACCAAAAAGGATATATGTACAAAATTAAACTTTGACCAGATTAAGAAGTAACATTACTTGCAAAAAAATTTCGGACAAAAAAGGTTTTCCGAAATTAAACTCGTCCGAATTTTTTTAGCGTCCGAGATATTGACAGTACAGTATAAAACTTTAAAAGTATGTCATTAAATACGTGTACATTATTCATCGTGGTGTAAGATAGCATATTAAGGCTGATACAACTCTTAGGTCCTACTTAGTGCGACCTAAAGACACGCTTGAACCAACAAAACAAGACGGTGTTGCTTATAAGATTCCTTGCGAATGCTGCAAAGTGTATATCGGAGAAACAGGGAGAACTATGCTAGAGAGGATAAAAGAACATGACAGAGACATACGGCTTGCTCGTAAACAAACCTCCGCACTTTCAGAACACGCCAACGAGGTGGGTCATGTTCCCATTTGGGACAAAGTCAAGTTTATTTATCGTGACCCTCACTGGTACACACGAAGGGTCAAAGAAGCTATCCATACAAGACTTCATCCAAATAACATCGACAGAGATAGTGGAATCGAAATTCCTGAAGCATGGATACCTACAATCAGGAAAACACAACAGCCGTTCAGTTAGAATGCGGACTTATGAGGGAACAGCGTCACAAAGTCGGAATAATAATGAGGATCGAAATGCACCAATAGCAGCGAGCCAAGGTGCTACAAATAGCAACACGCAGCAATTGACCTCACTGCCTGATGAATACTAGCAGTATAGCAGTCGGAACGTCGCGATCTACTTCTTAAAGTGACTCCACGGTGAGACAAAAGAGTGAAAATTCAGCTATCCTACTTTAAAAGTAGCTCTAAAGCTGCTTTATGAGGCGAACTCTAGTTGAAACATTGCTTGAGATACGTAACGGCTTGATAGAATTTGTGTCATTTTCTCCTCGGTATATCTCTAAAACCTTGCTGCTTCAGTCTAGTTCGTGTTTTGTAGGCGTAAACTTGTCTGAAATGAGATAAAAAGTGTCCGAAAATTAAACGTCGGAATTAAGACGTCCGAACATTTTTGTAAGTAATGTACTACATATATCAGTATGAAACACAAATTTGATGGCTTCCAATATTAATTCATGTGGGGTAATTTGATATGAAAAGTCGTTATTTTAGAGGAGTGAACCGTGGTGGGTCTGCAGTATTTCTGTGAAAAGGGAAATCAAATTGGTCAGACTATAATAATTTTTAACCAAACGTAACTATTTTGCATTCAGGGTGCAATTTACTTGTGTTTACCGTTTCGTTTCCGGTTTGAGTGACGTCACGTCACGTGTCATTCTCCCGAGGGAATCTCACGTGTTTTTATATTTTTTCGTTTTGTGAGTTTGTAGTTTAGTAGGTTTTTGCCAAAACAGTTCTTTCACGTGCACCTTGCAGGTTAGTAAGATTTTTTCCTGTGATATCTAATCAGTTGACGGCAGTTATATTACTGGTGCATGTAAACAAAGAAGTACAACGATAACCAAGCTAGTCAATCGGTTACTCTCGTTATGGACAATAGTCAAAGAAGAATTGTACAGCCTGGCCAGAAAAGCAAAGAAATAAAAATAAAGACTTCTATGGCTCCATCTTCCCTCTCTACATACATGGGATTATTTGTGAGTGTCGAGGATACTGTTGCAATTGATACAGTTTCACGCATGCGAACGAAATATCTCATTATCGCCGGTATAGACGGCAGGTTATGCATTGTCAGAGGCACAGCAAAACAAAAAAAAAAAAGAGAAAAAACGAACAATTATTCTTGTCACAAGGTCTGAAAAATCGTAAACGAAGCTTTCGACTGTATCGCACAGTCTTCATCAGCGATTAAAGTGAGCTCACGTTGTCACGTGAATGCAAATTGTTTAATCACGTGACAACAGATGGTCAAAAATACCACAGGCCTTACAACACGCTGAGGTCCATCTTAGTCCATCCAAAAGACAGGACACCAACTGAAAAGAAGACGGACGTGGTGTACGACATCGCATGCAACGATTGCGGAGAGCATTACATTGGCGAGACAGCGAGAACTCTGGAGAAACGACTGGGTGAACATCAGAAACAAACAACATCTGCAATCCGGGAACACCAGTCTCAGGCCAACCACGAGATCGACTGGGAAGGAGTCAAGATTCTTAGATATCAAAAGGAAAATCAAGGAGGCCAACCATATCAGACGTCAACGCACAACACTGAACAGAGACAGGGGCTATGATCTTCCCGCCATTTTTGACCATCTGTTGTCACGTGATTAAACAATTTGCACTTGGTCAATTCACATGAGTGGCTCTTCCATGTAACTTTTTCGGTTGTTCATTCATTCATTCATTCATTCATTCATTCAGTTCGTCCTTAGCTCTTATTAACCGAGCAGGAGGTCTATATGGGAGAATCCTGACTGAGGTCGTGAGTACAGACCGAACGCAGTGAGGTCTGTGCACACGACCCAGGTCAAGATTCTCTCATACTGACCGACTAAGCTCGGTCAATAAGATGTTCATTATATGGCAAACAACAACTGACAATTTAATTCGCTTAATGTAACTGGTTTATACTAACTGACATTTTGCTCACGAACAGCTATGAGGCGAACTTAATTCTGCCAAAGTTTGCTCTTTACTTTTTTCTAATCAGGCTTTTTGGCACTTCCACAAATAAACATTGTTAGGAGAAAATAGTCAATATTTTTGCATTTTATTTTGCAACTTTTTCACCGCAAAATGTAACTGGTCTAGACGCCGTTCTATATGGGAAAATCTAGACCGCTTTCAATACCGATTTCAGCCAATCAAATTCGTGAATTCGCTAGTCCTTGTGAGACAAAGCCATATAATAATGCCTAATAATACACGACTTCATGCAAAATACCTCCATGTGTTGAAGGATTGCCTACAGCAATTCAATTAAATTGGACGAGGTTGCGAAAAATATTGTGATCTGTCAGTGGCGAGCAGATCAATCAGTTGCCGAAGCCAAAGACTGAAACAAATAATTTATCTGCAAGACACTTACAAATCACGATTTCTCTTGCGATAACCGAGTTTAATAATTGTTTTATCATTCAATCAATTGTTTTATCATTTTCATCCCTCTGCTATTCTCCGACACTCTCTGACAGCTCAGAGGAAGCTATCTGTCATTTTCACACAGGAACGTGGTTACAAAAACGCGCGAGCCCAACAATATTTGCAGCAAAACACATTTAGACGTTTTTATGCTTGAGCAGAGCATTATTTGCAGTCAGTTACTTACTGGTCACGTGGTGGTCTCTTGGCAAATGAATGAGAAGAAAAAAATGGGTCGAATGAATGATGATATCACTTATTTGCATTACATATTGCATAATACGCATACATATATCTCTCACTGTACATCAATAAAACAATTCAGAATTAAACCATAGTATAATTCTAAATTGATAAATACGCAATTTAAACAAACTCACGTTTTCACGGCAAGCGACTGCATTTTTTCCCGTGATTGCGTCACATTGCCTAGAAGACATTGCATGAGCACTGAAAGGAATAACTTTCGGTCGGCAGCAACTCAATCTCTTCCAACATGTTTGCCATCGATCCACTTGTCTTATTCAAGTTTAATACAAAAGCACCCACTTAAGTTTTTTTCTTATTTCCCGTTAATGTTATACGTTTCTGCCAAGCGACGATCGAGATCTTACTTAGATCTTATCTTTGTTTCCGTGCTGATTATTATTCAAGATCTGATTTTTTATTTTCCGATAACATGTACACGAACATGAAAACCTGTTCATTTAAGCTTATATATTCACAGCAAAGATAGTAAAGGCATAATTGGACGCGTACGTAAAAAGTGGGAAATAGATTCCGAACTCTCAAGGAAGAAAAATATTTTATAAAAAACAGCAACTTAAATTGCAGATATTAAACGAAAACGGTTTCATCCACAATCTTAAGTGTGATTTACATAAGAACCTACCTAACAACAACTAATACGAGTCTTCGGATAAACTTTCAAAGTTCTAATAGAAAATTTCAAATAGAATTACTGTCAGTCTTAATATATTAACAATTAAAATTCTCTTACCTTGATATGATTATAATTTTTTTCACAGAAGCGCTTGCGTATGGGAAGGACTGCGAATAAAAAATATCATATTTAAGTCATACATGATGCGGTCCGTTTGTTAGCTTGCGCACGTGACAATCATTCGACAATCATCAGTCACTTTATACATATTATGTCTTTTCAGAATATATGGTCCGCGTTGCCCTAGAGAGTGCTCGACAGGTATGGAGCTTCGTCTAAAGAAAGTGGACTGGAATAGTTCTCGTTGTCACCTAGATCCAGACCAGAGGGAAACACTCTCACGAAACAGTTCTGTCGATCAAACAAAATGAACGAGAGCTGGTCCAGTCCAGTCATTATGTATTTACATTATATATTGGCTTAATAAACCATGCAGCGGAAATGATAATCTTTTTACCACTGGACCAATTTGGCAGTAAAGAAAGAATGGCGTCGACTTTTTCTTTTGAGGTTATTCTTGAAACAGAACACGATTACTTACCGTTTTGATGTGGCATCAAATGAAAGTAGTTATGTGAATTTAAAAGCTAGCCTTTGTATTTTATACAGAAACACGAGACTATTATTGTCTCTTGACAGAAACTAAGAAAACATTGTCTGAATACAAAATGTATTGCGACAAACTTTAACAGTTCGCAATTTCTACTAAAAAGTTGATAACGTGGAGTAACAGAAAAGCAGGGTCTTATTAAGTACATATGGTTCCAAAATTAACACTCACGTTCAAGTCTACGAGCGTCTCTCTGTGGCTTCTTAAGATGAATTTATTCATGTGTAATCTTTTTGCGACGTTTACTACTGATAAAAAGTCCAGCATCTGTTTCGTACTGAATTATTATTCATCTGATGCTGAGCTTCTCTTTTAGAGATAAACAACGTTTCTAAAAACGTCTTAAAAGGCGCTGTCTTTGCCAAGGTTCAGGCTGCGTGAGTCCCCGTCAAAACGTAAAATTCGCCAGATAAATGGCAGAGGGAGCAATTGTTTTAATTGGGTTTTTCTATTAAGGCTGCATCCTTTTTCAGAACTGAGTTAAAAATAATATATGTCTATTGTTATCTCGGCAGGTGATACCTACCGTAGAAGTCCGTTCAAGCAAACTAGAAATTCACATATCACAGTGCCACTTACCATTATACATGTACAAATCAATCTCGAATCAAATTACCAGGCATTCTTCAGACCACTCTATACAACTGGTGGATGAATTTGGTTTACATATGTTAATACCACTTTACGCAATGAGTGATTGTAAACTTGATTGAATTAAATTTTATTATTCGATCTGAGTAACCCATGCGGACAAAATCAAAACAAAATGTATGTCCTTTCAATTTTGATCGCATTTGTTCAGTTGTCGTTGTCCTTTTTTTGAGAATGACATTCCAAAACAAATACGGCAATACAATTACTATTCCTGTATGAAGATAAATGATTGTTATTAATACAAGTTGCACAAGCACCACTTACGGAAAATAACACAATAAAGACAAATTACAATTATATTTTGCTGGGGGTGTTTCTGTCTTTGAAAGTCAGGGGTGGACATTAGATTGATGATAGGGGAAAAGAGCCGTGGCTGGACAAACGCTCCACAATATCGAGCAGGCGCAATAGATTATAAGAAAATATCTAGAAAAAACAGTTTCGGGGAGAGGTAAATAGAACGCTCTCTGTCGTGGCATGTTTATTATTATTATTATTATTTGGCCGTCAAATTGTCGAGCAATGCCTCCACAACGCTTAAATTAGTACAATTATATCGTTGTAAATTCTCTCTTGTTTTTGGTTAACATTTAAGTTCAAAGCAAGAAATTGTAAATAATTACTGTTGGTCAAAATCATCCCTCATTTGAACGTACGAAAACTGTTTAAAATACAAGCCAAACGATTGTGTGTCTTTTTTTCTTATTGCACATAAATACTTCCTAAAATATTTTTTCCGGCGATGTTGGATGTGCACGTTGCCTACGTACAGCTTTGTCGTATTCTTTCCTGACACAGGAACGGAGAAAGGACCACACGTCTGCGCTCAAGAAAAGTGGATCTCGCTCGTTTTGCATTGATTTCCACTTTAAAATGGCCAAGCTTATCTAAAACCTCCTAAGCTGGTGCCACATTTCTACTAGGGTGTCGGTTCCTTTGAAGTGCTTACCTGTTCCCGTGTGAGGGTGAACGTTTTGAAAACAATTTCTTCTCGAGAACATATCTGATCTGATTTCATCAAAATTCAGTCACTTGACGTTTAAATGAAATATCAGAGATAAATCAATTACTCCGAGTAATTCGATTCCTAATTTGAATATTTTTAATGAATGTTTCTAAATGGCTGACAAGCGTACGAATTATTACATGTACGTGTCCACTGGAATATTTTCAAAATTGTAAATCAGGTTAAGACGTACTCAATCCCCAACGCAAATGTAGTAAGGGACCGCAGAGAAGACTTCTGGTGGTTCAAGTAGAATCTGTGAAATATCTGATCAGCCAAAAATAGAAGTACAATCCCTAAATCATGTTATTTTTTCACGGGTTTTTTGTTATAATCGCACAAAACAAATGTGATTTTCCTCACATAAACAGACGGACATACATGATTCCCTCTTAAGAAACTATAAACTGCATACCTCTGTTAAAGGAGAATCGCTTGAAGTTTCCAGGCCGTAAGTGAGGGCTTGTACTTCAAAAACAAAATACATCAAAATTTCGTCCTTGCTATTTGAGGACTACAATGCAAATTTGACTAGCTTATCTCCCTGGAGTTAGCCGCGGTAAATAAAAAAAAAAAAGATTTTTAGGTCAATTTGAAAACGCCAAAGATGTTGAGATGTATTTTGTTGCCGTGGCATAAATCAGGAAAGAAGGTTTTACTGTTTGAATCAAGATAAAAGCCATTACCCTCTGATAAATTGAAACCTACCTGACCTGAGCCGTGAAATCTTCTTAGGAGAAAATCTTAAAATTCTGAATTAACACGAGTCAACTTTTCACCGACCTTCTTGGACCGTCAAAAACCTTTTTAAGGCACGCAATATAAGTCGGCGAACTGTCGTCAAGTTAGCTGTCAATCACAGATCAATTTTTGTTTCTTTGGATAAATACATTGATTGACATGTTTTCATTAGTTTAGGCTAGGGATTAGCACATTCCTAATAACAACTTTGTACCACCTATGGTGTGTTTTCATTCGGCGTCGTCAAAATTCTAAAGCATAAACCAATTTTTCACAAAAATTATAAAACAAAATTATACGTGCAAAGTTCCATGCTTTAAGATTGCTTCGGTGTGAAGGAATAAACGTTGTAAAATTTCACGCGTTCTTTCAGCGGTCTAAGGTTCATCGAATAGCACAGAAACCAGATTTTTTCCTGTAAGACCGTCTAGACTGTCAATCGTGTTTTATGCAAAGATTTATTTAAATTTGATCTGACAGGGGTAATGTGTAATACAGTTTAAGAACAGTTTAACTTAGTAATTAAATATGGCTGGCACAACAACATGGCGACCAAATTATAAATTTATATAGAAGTTACACATATTTTTTTTTTTGCATGCAACTTCCAAAACGTGCCAAGATGAGTTGCTTGACTTTTTCAGTCCTCACATGCATAACTGAATGGCTAGTTTAAAAGTAAAGTTAATCGCTCTCAAAACGCACTGAAGAAAAAACTGCTTTATATAGTGGTAGTAGCCGACTCAGAGTGACACTGACGACATTTTGCACTGGTCCTTTCCGGGGCTTAGAAGGTACGGAACTACCAATATATTTCAATTCATTTGCATTGAGAAATGACCGTTTTCATTTAAACAATTGTCATTATCGCTTATATTTTAAATATCGTAAACTGTAAAGTGTGGAAGACCACGTTCAAAATCAAATCAGTAATTTGACACTGCCAATTTTATTTTTTCATGGCGCGCGTCACGCAAAACTGTCACAGACTCCCCCTTTCGCTGATTATATAAATTTCTTGACTACAGCACTACAGCAGTTAGATAAAAAATTTTATTAGATCTTTTGGTGTGTAGTACCGCTGTATATTTTTACTCGTTGTTTGTATTTTGACTCCCCTACGGGCTCGTCAACATACGGCACAACTCGTAAAAATGTACAGCGATACTACACACCAAAATATGCATTCACATGGTTAAAAGTATGAATATAGGTTGCATGCCAATAAGCGGTGAGACAATAAGAAACCAGTCCCTTATTTCTGACGAGATATTCGAAATATTTAATAATCTTCACTACAGATTTTAAAAGCATTAATTAATATATTCATGAAAAACGTCTAAAGTTCTAAATCTTATGCTTTCAAATGAAAGACGCCGATAAAGACTTAAAAGGCTTTAAAAGTATAAAATTTGCTCAGCAGAATGTCAGTATGCATTAACCTTTTGTAAAACTACCCATATCTCCAGCAGAGTGATGATAAAAAATTTATCCGCAATGATGCCGTTGGGTGTGAAGATAAGCTCGCATTAAAAAACTTTTCCGGCTCACTACACACTCCGTACTCATTATAATACAGCAGGGCACAAATAAAAGCACAAGCACAGATTTTTACCTCCCATGCTTCTTAGAATGGCTTTTAAAACAGTGCGAAGCGAGTCAGTTTTCAATCTGTAACCCCTGTTTCAAAGTTTAGTCAGAATCTCTAACTCTAAAGACACTTTATTAAATAGCCATTTCATTTTTCAAAGTGATCTATATTAATTGCGTAAGCCCCTCTTGGACAATTATCCATAGCATGGCTTTTAAAAATTACTTCCGTTATCCTCGACTTTTTTATCACATGTTATCTATTTTTTAAACCTTCCCCCAAATATCTTAAAATCTTTCATTTGCATATGGTTTAAACAATGAAAAAGCTGATTGCAGGGAAATGGAGCAGGCGTTTACAACCAACAGAACCAAGGTCAACAACTAAATTCTGTACTGAATACCTGAAATTTAATAAGGATACCAACAGCTAAAATACGTTTTAGATAAAGAAAGTATTCATGAATTTCGAAGTATACTGAATTATGGTCAAATTTGAATCATTGCGCGTGTTTAGGCGCACTCCGGTTCAAAGTTACGGGTACTTCTTGGCAGTGAAACAGTTCGATTTATCTTCGCACACGCTATATAACAATTTCCCACTAAAAAGCCTGACGTAAAACTAAGAGCCGTTGAGATTATACTTTTCATGCATATATTCATTATATGAATGTGAAAATTACTTTATCTTGATTGTATACCACTTACCTGAAGGCTTGTACAATTTTGAGGGAATTTTCAAATACCACTCATAATGTAAGTCCTTAATAAACCATTTTCATATTCTCAGTAATTGACTAGAACTTCAGTTGCTTGTAACTGATGCTAATGCGGGCAGTCACATGAATGCAAGTGACATTAATCTCTTTTTTATGATGTTACTCCACATGAGCCTCCATTGCAAGATATTGCCGCAGTTGCATTCATAAGATTACCCATACATATTTACACTTACGGTGATTTTTTTTTACGGACGGCCACAGCTGCGATACCGCGACGTCGTGAAGCGCGACATGAAGGCTGTAGACATCAACACAGAGTCCTGGGAGAGCCTGGCAGCCAACCGGTCCAGGTGGAGAAAAGCCCTGACCAAACACCTCAAATCAGGGGAGGAGAAGCTGACACGAGCCGCCACAGAGAGGCAGGTCCGCAGAAAACAAAGCGACAGCCTCGACAGACCAGAGACAGAGAGCAGATGCAGCCTCTGCAACAGAGACTGTCACTCCCGCATCGGCCTCTGCAGCCATAGACGCCGGTGCTCCAGCCAAGCAGACAACTAGGATGCTACCCATGGTCAACCATGACCGACGGAGGCCTGGGGGGAGGGGGTGATTCTTTTGCCTAGTCTCTCTTTTTCAATATTATTTACTTGTATTTGGCCTTTGTAGGAAACTAAAAATTCTGCATAAGCAATGTAAAAGAATTTAAGGAGGGGATTACGTTGTTAAGATCAAATTCACGCAGTTTTGTGAAGTGTTTGGCCAGCATATAATGTCGGTGACATAACGATAAAAAATGAGACACTAACAAAGGTTGTCACGGTAACAACTGCAAGTCTTTTTAACTTTTGTGGTGTATAAAATATGTAATAAATATTTGTGATCCAAAAGGATCAGTTGCTGCGTGGCACAGTAAACAGTCCAAAAGTTGTAAATAGTAATAACGCAGTGCCAAATTAAAAATGATGTTTATGGAAGACATTTCGGGCCCAGCCCTTCCTCATTGCTAAGTTGAGTTTTGAATCACAACTAAACTTAGCACCGAGGAAGGGCTAAGCTCGAAAAGTCTGCTATAAACATCGTTTTAAATCTGGTATTGAGTTATTACTATTTAAAACTTATAAAATATGTACATCGCCTTTGTTGACGGTTTCTTGTAGATCTATAGCATATACCTGCTTGAAAGCTATATGCTGCGCTTTAAGTTAAATGCAATGTGAAACCATAATAATACAAAATTATCTGCTTTTATATGCCAGCAAAAATGCAAACGATATGCTTGGGAGATTTTAAATTCCGGATATTAAAGCAAGAATTGTATATCATTTCCTTTAACCACTCACCTAAATGTTTCATGGAAACACATTCACTGATACACTACGCGCTCTTAAAATGGACCTGGAAAATCTGGGGTATCTGACTATCTTCAAACGAGCTGCATGTGGGCACGATGATATAAATTGCGTTCAGGCGGCTGTCGATGTACTGGAGGGACTTTTATTGCATGTAAGCAGGTGATCTCATAAAAAATTGAAGTTGCTGGAATCAAAGATATGCTTTCATTTCTCTCCTGCTCTTAATCCGGCCCACTAGCTCAAATGATTTTATTAAATTATTTCAAAAGAAGCCGCTACTCGGAGAGTTTCCAAATAGAGACAGCTGCAAATAATTTTCAATGTTTGCCATTTGGCAAAATTGGGTAAAAGATTATTCATGCAAAATGCTGTAAAAGTTCAAAATTACGCGCGAGGCATTTCAATATAAAAGGAATAATCTACAAGAGAAATTTTTATGCATAGTAAAACCCAAAGGGAAAATTGAAAATTAAAACCCTTTACCCGAGTAGAATACATTAATGTATAGCAAAAATCAATAACGATTGCAAAATCTTCTCCTTCAACTGCGTACAACTTGCCATTAAAAAAAAACGGATCTAGATTTAACAAAACGTCTACACATTAACAGCTAACGTTAAACAGAATTGCTTTATCGCAAAAAAGCGTGCAATCCATCCGTTCAATATTACAATGAATCTGGCATTCAAATCTCGAATCTTATGAATTGCGCTCCAAATTACAGAAAATTGTAAATTTAAGTCAAAATTTGGGTGTTTTACTCACCTGTTCTAAATGTATATCGCAGATGTTACAAGCACGCGTTTATACGTTCTACCACGCACAAATTCTAGTTCTTCGCCCTCCTTTCAGTAACTTACTAATTAAAAAACATAATGATTACAATGTGTGAGCTGAGACAGTAATTCAGCTTTACCTTTCACCAGGTCAAAATGTTGACGCTTTATTGGAAAGACATCCATTAGTGGTCATTAGTAACAGTCACTTCGATTGCGGTAATTCTTTAGCAATATATAGGCGCTTTCAATTCTGAAGTGCATTTACCGGCCGGCGGCTTCAATAAACGGTCATAAACTCCAGTTGAATTACATGTTATATCTGTTTCAGATATGCAGTCTTGGAGGAAAACCTAAAATTGTTTTACCACCCACGTTGAGGGCATGCAGCTTTAACTATCGATAAATATATTTCTGAAATTTTACTTCTTGATTTATTTTTATATAATGTGATATTTTGATAAATAAAATATTGGCGAAAATATCCAAAATCTCACTACTATTTGATTCCTGAAAGCTCGTGTCGCGTGAGAAGCTGAAGAGCGTCGTTAAAAAAATAAATAAATAAAACAATATAATGGGCTCACAAAAATGCGTACACTCTTACTCAAAGAAACACATATTAGGGCCAGTTATACGAGAAATTAAAAAAAAAATAGCGTTTGCTTCCACAAGACGCGAACTGGGCCATTTAGTCAAGCGCAGCTTATGTAAGACGCGAAGTGCTCGTATATCATGGCTCCAGACATATTCCATGGCTTATTCGCAACCAATGCCTCGCTTTTGTGTCGGTTGTCATTGCAATTGCAAAATTGCGCTAGTCGTTGGGCGAACGTGGGAAAACCTTCGCTTGCGCAGTGTGAGGGCTGAGACTGTCGGTGGGGCTAAGGTTGGGGCTAAGGTTGGGCCTGCGGCTAGGGCTGGGGCTGAGGCTGTTGTTGGGACTGGGGCTAGGGTTGGGGCTAGGGTTGGGGCTGGGGCTGGAGCTGGGCCTGGTGCTGGGGCTGGAGCTGGAGCTGGAGCTGGGGCTTGGGGCTGGGGCTGGGGCTGGGACTGGGACTGGGACTGGGGCTGAGGCTGAGGCTGAGGCTGAGGCTAGGGCTGGGGCTTGGGCTCTGGCTGGGACTGGGGCTGGGGCTGGCGCTGAGGATAAGGCTGGGGCTGGGGCTTGGGCTGTGACTGGGGTTGTGGCTGAAACTGGGACTGATGCTGGGGGTGGTGTTAGGGTTCTTGGTGGGGCTGGGGCTAAGACTACAGTTAAAATATATGTACAGTAACTGTGACTTATGTTAAAATAATGTCCAGTGTAAAAGCAGTAATCAGTGAGGAAACGAAAAAAGAGGGAGGCAGAGAAACGGCCCAAATATAAGGGAGGAAGGAGAAACGACTTAAAACCTAGGGAGGAGAAGGGAACGAGGTAAAAAAAAAAAATAGCGAGATAAGGTATTTTAATGTTCTTTCCTCTCCCCTCAAGAAAAAGATAGAGTTCATGTCCAAATTTTACCTATGACCTCATCCTTAGCGAGTTCTTGTGTTTGGTATTTGAGCAGGATAGTCACCAAAAAAATGCAAACTCTGTCATTGTGATAAAATCCTTCGTAAATTGTTCGATCGTATAGTAGGTCGCCTCCTTGCAAGTGCATTTTATAGTAAAAAAAACACACACACATATCTCTCTCAACTGCATTCTGTAGCGTATGTGGAGCTGAACGGACGTACATTTATACCCATGTTTGGAAACATGGCCCTTTTTACAGTTATACGCTGGAACATTCTTTCAATCATGTGAAATTTTTCTTTAGTAATTCACTGAGATTCCAAATGAGCCATATAATGCGTTTTAATGAGGAAGGGGGGCACAATACAGCGGCAAGATCACACCAAAAAGAAAAAACACTAAACATCCATTAACTGGCCCTTCGGGCCGACGAGCAAAACACAAATCAAAATGTGATGTAAAGTGGCAAAAGAAAGCTTGACTGATCTCAAATTGCTTGCTTACTGACCAGCATATTCGGGAAAAGTAAACTGAGAAGACTTGTAAATCGAACGCTTATTCTTAACTTTTTATCGTTTTTCTGACGTACTTGTTTCCCACCGTCATTATTTTCATAAAATGTACCACAGTTTTAGATCTGCGTGACTTAATCATCCATTCCTATTATATACCTCTTGTATTTACACCCATTTGCCTAGTCACACTGTATAGCTGAATACTTCCATAATTGAAATTATTAAATTCTGCATCAATGTGATGGTGAAATGAGCCACCACCCTGGCATCAAGTCCAAGTGAGAAGCTATATAGTTCTAGATATGTTAATGGGTCTGGTGGGTCGGGTGCAAGATGGGACTAATTATATATGTATGTATGTAACTTTATTTTAACTCGGGTTGATGAAGCTGATTAGGCCCCTAGCAATACATTCATGCTAATTCAACAGATTTAGGGCCGAGTATCATAACAGCGTCTAATGTCGGACCTGAGGCTGAACATTCTTATGAATTTTTTTTTAGATTTGGGCCTGAAATTGTTCTTGTTACATAGCATATTATTTCAATAAATCAATGCGGACGTAACCTGGAAACCTATCAAAGTGCCACGTTTGCTCAGATGAGGACCGTTGAAGCGTATGCGACCTACTCTGATGTCCGGCTCTGATACCACGAATAAGATATCGCGGTAGCCATCTCATGCTAAATTTGGCTTTTCAAAAAGCATTGAACACAGCAGAGGCTCAGAACCTTAATTTATACTAGTCATTAAAAAGAAAAAAGTAAAATAACAAGACAAAAATGAAAACGTTCTTACCTGACTCTCAGCCGGTATGTTCTCAAAATTGTGGTTAATCTTAGCTTCTACGTTCTTATGAAAAAAGGTTTCTAACAAAATGTTAGAGTGTAATTAGTTGCGGCTAGTTCTGATGGTTCTGACGGCATAAAGTATTACAATCTTTTCTTTTCGTTTGGTCAGCAGGAAGGAAATGGGGTTTTTGATAAGCACAGGGAGAGATGGAGAGCACGAAACATTGAAATTGCACCAAATCACTACTGAATTTATGAAGCACGCAACTTTCAATTGGACAAAATGGTCTAGCAATTCGCTTGAGCTTGTGCAAGCCATACCCGACGAGGACAGATTATCAGATAATCTGATCAGGAGAGGGAGTAATCTGCTAAACGTTCGTCTAATTTCGAAAGCTCTAGGTTTAAAGTAGAATACGAGAAGAGACAGCCTTGTCTTCGCAATTGATGCAGACTCTGTTAAGACGAGATCAGAGACATTGTACGCAAAGAGAGAAGTAGCGTCTTTAGCAGCAAAGCTATTGCTTCAGAGTTTGTGGACCCAGCCAGTGTGTTGGTTGGGATGATGATATACACAGTACCGGAAACCTCAGTGAAGTGGAATTAGTGGGTTCATGAGCTTCTCGAACTTGAACATTTTCACTTTCTAAGATTTTTTTTTTTTTTTTTTTTTTTTTTTATGCCTCCTTGTTATTTCATTCAGGTGTTGCTAACCGAGTTTCCTCGGTGACAGGAGTTTCTTTTTTTTTTTTTTTTTTTTTTTTTTTTTTTTTTTTTTTTTTTTTTATACGTATCACAAATTACAAAAATTACAATAACAAAGTACTCTGGCATGGCTACTCCGATACTACAATGTACATTACTTATTTACATCAGGTGTTACTTACATTAGGAAAACGAATAACATAAAATAATTAATTAATTCTGACAGCACACATTAGCTACAATTAAATTAAACAGGATAAAAAGCAAGAAACAGATATAAAAAGAGAAAGAAAAAAACAATAAAAGGAAAGGAAAACGTAAAATTACAAAATAAGCAAAAAAGCAAACAAACAACTCGTAGCGCGGGGAAGGGGGAGGAGGAACAGTTTCTAATCTTGATTTAATACAATTAAAAGTAACTTAGTCTATAAAGTTTGTGACGAGCATTGTTACGTTACGAGTACTTTTTCGGTGTTAATTTACAAATTTTCAACTTTGTATTTATAGTTGATTCTAGCAATAAATTCGGGTAGTACAAGCGAACTGTTGTTTAGTTTACTTATATACACATAGAAATTCATAAAAAGGAGGGTGTAATTGAATTTTCTCACTAGCTCCAAATATGTTGGGTGTTTAAAGGTGGCGAAAAGCGTTTCTTTTGTATCTGGCTTAAAGTTTGAACCATTCTGAGTGTTAAACCAATTGATGACTTTGCATGTGAAGGCTTTTGTAAATTCGCAGTCGATAAAGGTGTGATTTATAGAGTCTGGCTCACCACAGTAGATGCAGTCACTGTCTGTATTTATCCCATATCTGAAGAGTTCTTTCTTTGTAATGACAATCCTATGGATAAGTTTGAATTGAAATTCTTTCAACTTATTTTCTTTGCATGTTTTTGAAGCCATTTTAAAGACATCTGTCCAATTTTCTGTGTCTATTGAAATATCTCTTTTCCATCTTTCCGGGCCAGTATGAGGTGATTGGTGTTTCTTAACAAGAAGTAGGCGGTAATAGTCTCTTGCCTTATACGTTTCAAAATTGATTTGATTAGTTTCGTTCAGTAAAAAAGATTTCCAGTTTTCTCTATAATTAAAGATCGAGTTTTGCCCTAGGACTCGCGCTCTGTTCTTCAAGCTCACAGGAATTGCACTCAAGATTTGATAGAACTGGAGAAAATTTGTGTTACAATGATATTTAGCATGAAATTCTTGAAAAGTTAGGTATTGACCGTTTTCATTAAAAAGCTGTTGGATCGTGTGGATACCCTTGACAAACCATTCCCTTATAAATAGCGGTTTTCCATCAACTAAGATTTCTTTGTTATTAAAGAGAATGGTTTCGGTTCCTTGATCATAATTGTACAGAGTCTTGATTTCATCAAATGCAATAAGTATGTCTCTGTAGAATGTTGGAATGTGCCCTAAATATTTGACATCGTAGTTACATCGAAGCAGGAAATTGAGACCTCCGTGTTTGTTAAAAAAATAGTCCGGTACTACTTTCCAATTGCAGTTATCTCTAAAGAGAAGTCTTTTGATCCATGCAAGTCTGAGCGATTTTATCGTAAGTTCGATGTCAACCATCCGTAAGCCTCCCGAGGAAAGGTCTTGGTACATACTAGTCCGTTTTATTTTGTCCTTCTTATTTTTCCAAAGGAAACGAAACATTTTATCTTTTACCATTGGCACTATTTCCTTAGGGACGTTAACATTTGAAATTGAGTATATTAAGTTAGATAACCCCAAAGATTTAATTATCAGTACTTTTCCATAGAGTGTTAATCCTCTCGATTTCCAAATGTCTAAATTTGTCTGCAGTTTTTGTACTTTCAAATTAAAGTTCATCTGGTTATTACCTTTTTCGTCATAGGAAATATAGATTCCTAGTAATTTTGTGGGAGTATTCATCCATTTCATCCCTAGTGGTTTGGCTCTATTATTCAACCATTTCCCTAACCAGAATGCTTTTGTTTTCTCTACGTTGAGCACTAATCCAGAGAAATTCCCAAAAGCACTCATAGTTTTCAGGGCTTGTTCAGCAGAAGCCACATCAGCACAAAATAAGTTGGTATCGTCTGCAAATTGGCTTAGTTTGATCTCTGAGCCAAAAATTCTGATTCCTTTTATGGTTGAGTTTTGTCTTATTTTGTTTGATAGTATTTCTGCTGTCAGGATAAACAGATATGGCGAGAGTGGGCATCCTTGTCTAACTCCTCTAGAGGGTTTAAAAAAGTCCGTTGCAAAACCGTTGTTCAAAGCTGCGCTTTCTATGTCCATGTAGAAGATCTCGATCCATTTTCTTAAGCTATCACCGAAATTGAATTTTTTGAGAGCACTTTGAATACAAGACCATTCCAGTGAGTCAAAAGCTTTTTTAAAATCAACTGATATTAATATACCTGGAGTGTTGTTCACCTGAGTTTGCTCCATAATATCACTTATTAATCTTACATTTTCTCCAATATATCTTCCTTTTATGAAGCCCGTTTGGTCCGGATGTACGAGTTTTGAGAGCATTGGCTCAATTCGCCTTGCGATGGCTTTTGATGCAATTTTGTAATCCACATTAAGTAAAGTGATTGGTCGCCAATTCTGTAAAAGCAATAATTCAGCGTCGTCTTTCGGTAAAAGCGTAATTATGCCTCTACGCTGAGAGACCGATAACCTCCCATGCTCGTATGCTCCATTCAGGCTTGCTAATAGATCTGCTCCTACAAGATCAAAGAAATGCTTATAAAATTCTACGGTAAAACCATCCTCGCCTGGTGATTTTCCGTTTTCAAAAGTCTCCAATGATTTTTTACATTCTCCGTAAGTCAAAGGACCGTCTAAAGCATCTCTTTCTGCATCGTCTAGTTTAGGAATTTCCATGCTTTCGGTAAACATTTCAAAGCTATCCTGTGCATCTGTTGTTTGAGAATTATACAAATTACTATAATATATTCGGATCATTGATAGAATTTGTGTTTCATCAGTAGTTGTTTCATCATTTTCCAATTTAATTTCGTTGATAGTTTTTCTATTATAGTTCCTTTTTTCTAAATTAAAAAAGTATTTTGTGGCTTTTTCGCCCTCTTCTACCCAGCGGCATTTAGATCTGAAGATTGCAGATTTACCTTTATTATTATATTGATGTTGGAGTTCTTTTTTGAGGTCATCATATTGTTTAAGAATTCCGTCAATGTTATCAAGGTTCTGGCTATTGCAGATTATTTTATCCAGCTCATCAAGTTGTTGTTTGATCTCCACTTCATGCTTACGAATCGCCTGTGCTTTTCCTTTAGAGAACGAAATCGTTGTGCTTCTTATTTCCATTTTAATCAGTTCCCAAAACAGCTGTTGGTCATTTACATAATTATATTTTTCGCGAAGCTGAGGATATAATTCTAGAATTTTGGTTTTGTATTCCTTGTCCTCTAATAGAGAATCATTGAATTTCCAAAAACCCGGTCCTCGAGGATTCTCGTTCGGCCACGACAATGATAATAATATCGTGTTGTGATCTGGTGCTATTGAGGTTTGGATGTCCACTTTTTTAACAAATTTTGTCAAGTGCTTGGATATTAAAAAGAAGTCTATCCTTGATTTCACGCCTAACGTTTTAGACCTGTAAGAGAACTTGTTAACATTCGGATAACGAGTTCTTTGTATGTCGACAAGGTCAAGGGTATCCATGGTGATATTTACCAAATTCCTATATGCTGTTGGCCTCCAAGGAGAACCACCTTTTTTGTCTTTTTTAGATAGCGTACAATTCCAATCACCTCCTACTATAAGAGTTGTAATTTCCGATTTGTCAATTAAGAGACAATTTAGTTCTTGAATGAAACTTACTTGTTGTGTGTGGTCGTTGGGCGCGTATATATTACAAAATGACAATTTTAGACCGTTGTAAGTGAGGTTGATTAAGATTATTCTACCGTCCGCGTCACTGGATGTGAAGGTCACTTTTTCTTTTACCGTTCGATTAATCAAGATACAAACACCTTTGCTATGAGAAGTCCCGTGAGAAAAGTAAATTTCACCTCCCCATTCATTTCTCCAAACGGCTTCGTCGCTTACTTTGGAAAACGTTTCTTGCAGAAAATAAAAATTGGCCTCCTGATCTTTCAAATACGTAAAAATGCTCCTTCTCTTAACCGTATCTCTGAGACCTCTCACATTCAATGAAATTACCGAACATTTGTGTAGGTGTAATTTATGCATTTAAGGATAGATTTTTGGAATAAAAAATTCGGTTCGCATTCCCCCTCGTATTGACAATTGTAAGCACCAAAACAAAACAAAACAAAACAAAAAAATTACCAATAATGAATTTAAAAAACAGACCTATTTTAGGAGTTCCTTCGCTTAGCAATCCAGTCCGTAGTCCCTTCTTTTATTTAGCAGTCCTTTGATATTAACACAGTTTAGAGATCGTCTAAGTCCTCTACGCAATAAATCCTTACCGGTGCTCCGCTCGGCGATGTCTTTACGAATATTTTTCCATCCATTGTCCAAGTGCTGGTAATCATGTTATCTTTCTTCATCTTGTTTGCTTTCCAGAAAAGCTCTCTTCGATAATTCGTAAGATTCTCGTTGATAAATATACGCTGGTCTTCTCGAGACGCGAAAGCATAGCTTGGAAATACGTCAGAGGTTTTCACGTTTTTAAGCTTGGTTCTCGCTTTGTAGAGAAGAGATTTTACTTTGTGGCTCACGAATTTGACAATTACGGGTTTAGTGGTTTTTCTTTTCAGTTTGTGTGATATTTCTATATCTTCCGGTTTGATATCGACGTTTATGGCTTCTCCAATACGGATAACAACTTCGTCGGTTGATGTGTACGCGCCTTCAGGTACGCCCAAAATTTCCAACGAATTCTTACGAGAATATTGCTCCAGGTCGTCATATTTTTCTTCTAAGTTATTCATTTCTTCAGTATGATCTTTTAGTTTCATTCTTGTGTGGTTAAGCTCGTTCCTCAACGTGTCATTTGCTTTCTCGGCTTTGGTAAGTTTCGTTTTAAGCTTCTCCGTTTCCCTTTGGTTGGCATTTAGGGCGGATTTCAGCTCTAGAATTTCTTGCTTCAGTTCTTGGTTTTCCCTGAGTATCGTTGCAACTGTAGTTTGTATTTCAACTAGCATCTCCTTGATGTCAATTAGGTTTGGTTCGGGCTGAGTGGCTGCAGCAGTTGGTACTTCGCCGACACTATCCGCCATATTGCATCGTTTCGAAACGTTATCTTCTTCTTCCAATGAACCTCTTTCTCCTCTTTTATGTTTCCCACTAGTCTTCTTCATTGAAATTGGCACTACATAGCATCACTCCAAGATGTGATTAAGGTCGAAAATACCAAGGAAATATTATAAAAGAAGGAAACTTAAGCTCCGCTCAGAAACCACGTCCAACCATGACGGGCTCACGCATGCTCTCCCTGACGGGCTCACGCATGCTCTCCCTACTTTCTAAGATGTTACATTGATGTGCCGCTAGTAAATCAGAACTCGAAAGTGGAGCTACACTGTACACGCTTTCGGTGATCCGTCAGAAACTGCTTGTGCCACTACGATTTACCTAAGAGTTGTTCCTTAAGAGTGAAAGGCAATACTCTTGCGATGACTATGACCCGTGTGGCTCCCGTGAAAAAATTACCCTCACGCGATTGGAACTAATGGTTGCTGTGCCTATGTTGAAGATGAAATTTATTGTCCCATTAGCCATGTTGTTTGTTGGACAGACAAATGTTCAACTTTACATTGCATCAGAGGATCAGCCACACAGTGGAAACCATTTATTGGTAATCGTGTCATTGAGATTCAATCGTTGTTGGATGAAAGTGTCTGGAGATATTGCCCAGGACTGCCAAACCTGGCTGAGCGACAACCGGAGGCTTATCTGCTTGTCAGTTGAGTGAGAGTCAGTTGTAGTGCTCAAAAGAAAGAGTCCGAAGATGATTTAAATTCTAAACCTCCCAATAAAATCGTTGACCTGGAGAGGAAGAGTAAAACCAGTGTAAGGTGTTTTGCGCAACCCAAAGAGGCAGTTCATTAAGGTTTATTAAGGTTCAGCAAGTATGGTCGCTTGAACTGCTGCAACTCAAGGGTCAGTGAAGGAAAAGAAAAGATTTGACTATCCTTAACAGTTACTAGAGATGCAAAATACCGAACAATGTTGATAGCCCATGTACAAGAAGCTAGCTTTCCTGAAAAAGTTACGTCAGTTAAACAGCATGGTCCCAGGAAAAACAGCAACCTAGCTTTTTGCGCTCACGCTCAAATTGCTTAAAAATTTGCTTAAAAAGTTGCTTAAACCGCCAAGCTACGCAGACTATCTTTCCACAGAAAGACTCTATTATTGTGACTTGGTAGCTAACGGCATGAGATCTGTGTAACCCAAAGAATCGCTAGTTCCACGTATACTTGGCATACATTCATGTAATTCACGCATTCTTTTCAGGTTATTATCGATTTCATTATACCGTCACATTCAGAGCTCAGTTTGCCTGCACTGGAGTTGGATACTACATATCCGCCATCTTCAATCCTAAGAACTCTCAAATGGCATCCGTCGCCTGCGCGCTGATTTGTTCTTCACGCTGATTTGTGTCAGGTAAGCAAAGAGGAGGAATACAGTAATGAAGTATGGCCGGGGTGAGGTGGGGGGGTGGGAGGGGTGAAAGGGATGGGAGGAGAGGATGGGAAAGGGAGAGGGAGAGAGAGAGAGAGAGAGAGAGAGAGAGAGAGAGAGAGAGAGAGAGAGAGAGAGAGAGAGAGAGAGAGAGAGAGAGAGAGAGAGAGAGTAAAGTGGCTATTAAATTAAACTGCCGGAATAATTTTAAAATTCTATGGGGAGGGGCAAAAGAGGAGGAAAGAGAAGGGTAATGTCTTAATTGCCCATGTATGACTGAATTTAAAATGAAGTAAGTTACCCCAATTCTACGCTAAATTAAGTCGACGAAACTACGAAAGACCTTAAAATTGCTGTTTTTGGTGGAATTAATAACAAGAGAGACTCTCCTCGAGCGCGGGAAGAACTGAGCCAGCGAAATGACACCTGTCTACTTCAAGGAGCTCAGTCATGGTATTTTGAGTTATTTTGGCCACACACAAAATTACCTTAAGTTAATTAAGAATAAACACCATAGAGATAGTAATAATAATAGTAATAAGGATGGAGAAGATTAAAACGGATTGCAAATGAGGAACTTGAAAAATTAAGGCCATACCTTTCAAGATGCAAAAAGTGCGACGTAGGCCCTTTAAACTTACGTCTGTTTCGTTATGAACATATTTTTGCAGGCAGTTCTCCTACGCTGTGTAAAATGGACGGCTGCGTACACATTTTTTGGGCCGTTGCTCTACAATCTATCCTACTGTCGCTGGTATTTGGAAGCGTTGTTCGAAAAAGAAGCTATTCGTTAGCCAGATGTCCTAGCGCAGTATGTCCAGCAGCTGTCCAAAAGGAATAGATACACTTTGGATAATTACAGCACATGCGTGGGAGTTTTGTTTGCCTTGTTGCAAAAATTTTGCGAGCAAGAGGAAGCGAGCTCTCGTCTATTTTTGGCGACCAAAGGCCAAATTTTGCGATCAACACTTTTAAATTGAATGGGAACATTCGATACCTCTGCTCTATGTTATGCGTTTAAATAAAGGGGTTAACTTTTCACAAGGAAGCAAGCCATTGATACAAATGTACACTTGTTCTTTTTTATTTCAAAGCCGTAAAAACTTTCAAAATTCACCCCCGTTGAGGCATGTAAAGTAACACAGTGAAAAAGCCATTTAAATTTACGCCCGTTAAAGCGCGTAAAATAAGGCAATAGAGGAAATCTCGCTTAGGTTTTTCAGGGAAAGAATGACAAATAAAGCGGCTGGGAAACGGTTCAATTGGGATTTTAATCCTTGGTCGAAATATCCATTACTTCAGTTAAATACTAATATCTGAAAGCAGCAATTTTTATTTTTACAACTGTTAACGGTATTAACAATAACAAAATAGAAGATGGAGGTCTTTACTTATGAAGGATTAATGTTTAAGGATAGAGCATACTGGAATGCAATTGAAAGAATGTCTCATGAATATCTCCTAATACGTTTTACCACAGATCATGTATCACCCTCTTGGATAAACGAAAGAACACTAAACTGCTAAACATCAAACTGCTGTTAAAATATATATATATATATATATATATATAAACGTTTGATAAAGCAAGGACGGACAACTTCTGACGGTAAAAAAAGTTAAAAAGTTAAAAATTTAATAGAAAAACGTTTCGGTCTTAGACCTTCATCAGTTACAAGAGAAAAAGGACGAAAACTAAGTTTAAATACGGTTACAGTGTGGAAGATTACGTAACGAAATGAAAAATACAATATTGTGCTATTAATACATCGTGATTAATACAATACAGGAAGAAAATGCAAAACGAGAAATACAATGCTGTACTATCAATTGCGTCATACAGGGTGATAATTAATAGACCAAACGAAAAGAATACAATACTGTGCATAAATTACATTATAGAGCGTGATAATTGCAGAACTAGGTTAAATTCAACCTAAAAACTAAAAGAGTTAAAATAGATAAAACGGACTCTTGCAATGCGGTAAATATAACGGGAAACATAGTTTGCAAAGATAAGCAGAAGAAACCTACGTTTACGCTGGACAAGGTTAATAACAAAATCCCAAATCGAGGCCTTTGGAGCATTAAAGGGTTGACAAACAACAAAATCCCTGGAGGGGCCCTTAAACAATAAGCTGTAATAAGATCCCAGGCAGGGCCTTTGAGCATACCTAACACCCAAAAAGCTGACAAAATCCAAGGAAGGGCCTTTGAACTGCCTTATGGCGCGAACGCATATTTACACAAGAGAAAGTTAATTATAACAAATTCTGTTTTTGGAGTGAAATTCTTTTCTTTTATTTAAGCCATGGGGAGCCAAAGAGAACAGTTGAGCACTCCAATAAGCCTCTTTCGTAATTAAAAACCTATCGATCTCGTCTGAGTCATTAGGGGCCTGCACCTGATCAATGCATTGGAATTCAAAATCATCCAAGGAGTGTGGAATTTTATTGAAATGTACTGCTACCTCACAAGTGGTTTTGTTTGTGAGCATAGCAGACTTGTGGTTACGAAACCTAACCCGAAAATCGGTGGTAGTTGATCCTATGTACTGTAAACGACATTTCTTGCAGGAAACTAAATAGACCACGTTTTTAGAATCACAAGAAAGCCTTGAATGAATGGTGTATTTTCTGCCCGTTTTAAAACTTAGAAATGATTAAGATTCAACAAAGAAATTTCGACTGCAGACAGTACTGTTTCGGCCTTCTGGGCTTCATCAGTGCAGTGCTGAGTCTAGGATGGAGGCTAAGCTTAAAAAGCCGCCCCAAATACTACACATGTGGTAGTATCTAAGCCATTACCAGAGTGCTCAAACTAGCGAGCTAGTGAGCATGCGCAATTGCAACAGTAACGACTCATCCCAGTAGAGTGCTCAAACTGGACATGAAAGCAGAGCTTTGTATGCCAGTGAGCTATATATGTATGACGCGCCATCTGTAGCAAAATTACTTTTCGACATATTACGACATATTACGACTCATATTACGACACATTACGACTCATCATGTGTCGAAAAGACATGAAACAGGTCGAAATAGGTCGAAATAGGTCGAAATAGGTCGAAATAAGTAATGTGATATCATCATGTCGTGTAATTTTATCTCGAAATAAGTTGGTTGTCATGGCTATACCATGTGATGCGAAGCTCGTAATGTATGGAACGCCAGAACTGTCTTATGATACTTTTTTTTATTATATTGGGTGGTTATGTCATTATATTGAGTAGTTATGTTATTATATTCGGTGATTAACTCATTATACTCGGTACTTATTCCATTATACTCGGTGCTTATGTCTTTATATGCGGTGCTGTCTTCATTATATTCGGTGCTTATTCCATTATATTCGGTGCTTCCCTCGTTATATTCGGTGCTTTCTTCGCTATATTCGGTGCTTTTTTCATTATATTCGGTGCTTTTTTCATTATATTCGGTGCTTCCCTCGTTATATTCGGTGCTTTCTTCGTTATATTCGGTTCTAACTTTGTTTGGTGTTTTCTTCATTATTACGGGTACTAACACTATTATATTCGGTGCTCTCTTCCTTATATTCGGTGCAAAGGCCATTATATTCGGTGCTTACTTCATTATATTCGGTGCTTTCTTCGATATGATCGTCACCAGTCTTCGCAAGGGGTCGTACAATTTGGAGGTAGTCTAGGGAAAGCCGGGAAAAACGGGTGTCACGAAAACTCAGACCCCTCGAAATTAAAAACTCAATTGTATTATCAGGTTTATCGCTGTCGCGTCGGTCAAACAGTGAAGAACTAACAAGGTTTAGAACAGCAGCCGACACTGCTTTGCAAAACAGACCTTTTTTATGCAAAAAAATGTGTTGTTCTCTGAAACATACTCGTTTGATCGCAATCTGCTTTTTGACTTCATGTGCGTTGCGTGGCTACATAAAAACACGCACCAATGTAAAATCTTCCATTGTACCTGAAGAAGGCTGATTTGGCCAGCCGAAATATAGTACACCTTCAAAAAATCATTCTACGTTGTGTCAGTTTTTGCTTTTGTATTCTTCATTTCAATTTTCGTTCACTCACATTTCGAGACCAGACATGGCGGTTCAATCGGTTCGACCTTCACGTGCTTTTTACGTGTTGACTTTTTACGTGCCGACAGTCACGCAACGCACTGTTTGACCGACGCGACAGCGATAAACCTGAGAAGTTAAATATTTGTGTTTCACCGTTCGATCGACGCGACAACATAAACCAGAGAAGATAAACATCTCGCCCCATTGTGGCCATAGAGCAATTCAGGTGATAACAATTGAATTTTTAATTTCGAGGGGTCTGAGTTTTCGGGTCTGAGTTTTCGTGACACCCGTTTTTCCCGGCTTTCCCTAGACTACCTCCAAATTGTACGACCCCTTGCGAAGACTGGTGACGATCATATCGAAGAAAGCACCGAATATAATGAAGTAAGCACCGAATATAATGAAGTAAGCACCGAACAAGGAAGTACCGAATATAATGGCCTTTGCACCGAATATAAGGAAGAGGGCACCGAATATAAGAAAGAGAGCACCGAATATAATAGTGTTAGTACCCGTAATAATGAAGAAAACACCAAACAAAGTTAGAACCGAATATAACGAAGAAAGCACCGAATATAACGAGGGAAGCACCGAATATAATGAAAAAAGCACCGAATATAACGAAGAAAGCACCGAATATAACGAGGGAAGCACCGAATATAACGAGGGAAGCACCGAATATAATGGAATAAGCACCGAATATAATGAAGACAGCACCGCATATAAAGACATAAGCACCGAGTATAATGGAATATAATAAAAAAAAGTATCATAAGACAGTTCTGGCGTTCCATAGTAATGACTCATACCATGTAACGTGAAGCCGGTAGTGACGTTCGAACCCTTGGTTACCGCCTGTTGTTAAGGACGGAAACTGTTCTCCTACACGAAGCCTATTTACCCCAGTTTCTCTGGGCTCGATACAGTTCCGCCATATTTTGATCGTCGACTTTAGGTGTTTCGAAGATTTATCTCGGCAAAAGAAGTCGCTTTTCTTATCCATATCGTTTTAATCTCCTTTTTCTTGTCGCACCGAGGGTCACCAACACATCTTGCACTTTTAAAGTGTTGTGGTGCAATGACTCCTACGAAGATCTTCGTGGTTTTGTTTCTGATTTCTGTGGTTTATGTGGAAAGGTGAGATAATTTTAATGTAGATCCTTATTAAGATATCTTTATTTTTACAATTCCGTCTATTTGCCTTGCTTTAATGTTGAGTTTCTTCTTTCAGACACATTATTTTAAAAAGTCGTATGTGGACTTTAAATATAAAGTGAAGCTTAAATTGGGATGTGCTGACAATAATTGGTTTCTATTTTATCCCTATATTTATTCTAATGGTGATAGTTAATGAAAATTAAGTGCGGAAATGACATGTAGAATCTAGCCTGGGGTCGGAGGGAATATTTCTGCCATTTTAACTCCTGTTCATGTTTTTGTTTGTTACTTTCCTATGCATTGTGTTTAGGCAAGATGCCAACAGGCAACTGCAGCGCTTTGTGGCATCCATTTTGTCCCTTCTGCAGGAATTAAATAGGTGCCACGATTCTCCTTTGGATAGGGAGAATGCAGAGTTTTTGCTCCTTAGACTGGGAGGTGCAATGCGTCACATGCATCAGGTCATTGCCTTTGTTGAAAGATCCCCTGAGTTTTCACAAAATGATGTCAACAACCTAAGACAGCTATCCAGAGAGCTCAGCTTAATCAAGGATTTATTTAGGGCGCTACCAGTTTTCACTCCCAGCTCCTACCATGCCCCCATTAGGTATACAGGCGCTGTAGGCCGTCCTTCTTATGAAATTTCTAGAGAACAGATCATGCTTTTACGTTCCTGTTACTTTTCGTGGAACAGCATTGCTAACATTCTTGGTGTGTCTAGATGGACCATACGTAAGCGGGCCATTGATCTAGACATACCTCCTTCATTTTTAACGTATTCCCCAATCCAGCAAGTAGAATTGCAGCAAATTGTGCAAGAGGAGCTTGTTTCAATGCCTCGTTGTGGGGAAAGATACATGCAAGGTGCACTACGAAGACGTGGGATCTGCGTCCAGAGATGGCGGGTGCGTGATGCCCTGATCACCCTGGATCCAATTGGTAGAGCTTGTCGCTGGGCACAGCAAATACCACGTAGGCCTTACAGAGTGCCACATCCCAATTTTCTCTGGCACATTGACAGCAACCTGAAATTGCGTCACTGGCGATTTGTCATCCATGGTTGCATTGACGGTTACTCTCGGTTGATTGTTTATCTCAGGTGCAGTAACAACAACAGGGCAGCAACTGTGCTTGCCTTGTTTCAAGAATCAATCAATACCTGGGGATTGCCTTCTAGAGTCAGAGCAGATGACGGAGGAGAAAACATCGCAGTTGGTGACCTAATGATTCAATACAGGGGTGAAGGTCGTGGAAGTTTCATCACCCGGGCCGAGTGTTCACAACACAAGGATTGAAAGATTATGGCGTGAGGTGGTTCACTGCATTTTATATATTTTTAAAAACATATTTTTACATATGGAGCAAATTGGTTTACTTAGTCGCAATAATGATATTGATCTCTTTGCCTTACATTATGTTTACACCCCAAGGATCAATAATACACTAGCACAGTTTATTGAGACATTTAATAATCATGGACTCTCTACTGAGCATAGCCTTTCCCCACATCAGTTATGGATTTCTGGTATTCTGCAACATCATTCTTCCAATTACTCTGGTGTAAGAGGTATTATGGATGATAGCCTGCCAGATGATTTAGTCATGTATGGGGATGACCCCGATGCACCACTACCTCAGGAGAATGAATTATCAGGAGTGGAGGTGGCTCCAATTTCACTATATGTTCCAGAACATGTCATTATGGTGCTACAAGAATCATTTCATCCAGAGGAGGAGGATGGAAACCAGGGAATTAATGTTTATTTTCAAGTCAGGCAATTTCTACTGCTTTATTTTGGTTCTACAATTTAACCATGAAATCAAGCTGGATTCAGATCTGCAAGAATATGGATATGTGGGCAAATGCTGGCTCCTAAATTTCATGTGCATGGAATTTTAGTAGAGACTGTTGCAGCATACACTATCCTCAGACAAGGAGTATGTGGTAAAAGCTGACTCCTGAAATTTACAGACAAGTGTCATTTCAGTTGAGGATGGCAGCTTTTTTGACAAGTTTCACTTGTGCTATTGATCATACCTTGTTTCTGTCAGTCATGTTTTAGTGCAAGGATATTTGTTGTCTGGAGATCGTGAACTGGCATAATTATTGTTGGAACAGTGAGTCATCACTTCCTTTTTTTCAAATGCAAGGACAGATTGCTTCAAGTGTTAAAGAAATATCATATTTCATGACACAGTAATAACCTGAACTGGTGTTGTCTTATTTTTCCTCATTTTCAATAATTACATGCTTGCAAGTAAAAAAAAAAGGTAACATCTACAGGACAAGTGCTGGTTTGCTAGTTATCTTAGTTACATGGTTGCTATGGACATCACTTTTCAAAATTCCCTTTCCCTTCTCTGATCATAATGAAATTTTCCATGACCAAATATGAAATGTCAGTTTTAGTGGCTGTTTCTGACTTCAAATTACAGCCCTTTTTTACTCTGATGACTGTAACAGAGACTGGCTAGTTTTCATCAAATTTTTATTTGTTATGTAAAAATATCATGAAATTCATGGTGACACCAAATGTTTCTTCCAGACGATTAAATCAGGTCTGTTGACATTTTTAAATTTCCCATGAATTTTCTTCACGTTGTTATTTTTCCCTGTATTCAGTTAAAATTTCCTGACTTTTCCCTTGAGGATTTTTTCACCTCTTTCTGTACTAAACAAAATTTCGTTTTCAGTATTGCAGTATGTTTGTTAAGTTTATTTCACTGAGTTTGTCGCCTCAATTAGAGTGCACGAGCACATGCTCCCCTGCCAGTGAAGCTTGATAGGGACAAAATGTAAGTCAACATTTTTCTGTTGCACGACCAACATACAGGTAACTACTGACAGTATATCACAAGAGATAACTTTAAATTGTGGCTTGAGATATTTGAGTTATTTTCATACTTTAAGCAACTTCTTAAAGGAAATTCAGGGTATGTGCACATAAAGTGAATTATTCAACTTGTTCCATATTCTATCATTTGAATAGTCTATCGTGTTAGATCATAGACTATTTTGTTGCAGAAAATTAATTTGTAATTACCAGTATCTTTTGCTGATAATAAAGTTCCTTATTTGGATTACTTGTTTCCTTTGGAAAAAATTGTGGGCCAAATGCTTTCCGAAATGAGCATATGATATTGTTCAAAGGGGACCTTTTTGTCAATACGGCAGCCATTTTGATTTTGATTCAAATAGCTATTATCAGATGCTTAGGAGGCAAATACCTACTTATTAGCCCCCTGAGAATCCCATAATAGCTATTTTTAACAACTGAATTCGCAATGGCACTGCATTGGCAATAAGCTCCAATGAACACGTTGACCCTAGAGTCAATTTGTAATGAGTATATGGTGTGATTTATAATGTCTGCCACAGTGTGCCTTTTACTTGTCTCCAACTGATTTTTTGGAAAGCTTGCTGTGCAACTAAATTGGGCAGGGTTATGTTTGGGTCTACATATATTCTCATGCAGGCTTTTCATAGCTTCTCCTTACCCTTTTTAAATTATCACTTTCCTTGTGCCACCCCCTATCACTTTACTTTTGCCACCCCAATAGTGTTTCCATTAACTGCCTCTGTGCTCCCTTCCACTAAAAACATGACCAACATGAAAATTTCTTGTCAGGTCAGACTTTATTGTCTTGGAATGTCCTCTCACTGTTAAAAAATAATATACTTTCTTGCTATAGGTGATCTGAGTGATACTGGAATGTTACTTCAGTGGGAGTGTAGCTGAACAAGAGGAAATCTGACTGTTCAACACTAAAAGATATTAAAATGGACAGGATGGGTCTTGGAATAGCGAGTTTTGCTTGATTTCATTCCTTTTGGCAACTGACATGTACAAACATCTTGTTATCCGAACCTTATTTTGACAACCAGATGCTTTTCTCCTGGACAAAAGGCTAAGGCCTACCAACTACTTTAAGCAATTAGATTATGAGCTAGAGATATTTATCGCGTGCTGCGCCCTCGTCAACTATCACACATAGAAATCAACAGCAAATAATCTAATTGTTTTAGTATAAATCTACTAGTCTAAGTTACCTTTATGTTTTATCTTTTGTCTGTGCTTACCAAGAAAAATAACTCTCCATCCATTATTCACTTATCAATTTTTGTAAATACTTCTTTTCAGAATCTATGTTCTGTTTTGTCAACTAAGGGAGGTAAGGGTTTTTATAACAATTATTTCAATCAACATTCATCGAATCAGACCTAACATTAAACTTTCAATGATAATCATACTTCTGCTGCCTGTATTCAGTTTCTTTTCTGTGCCCTGCAAAATGTCATTAAGCAGGCAATATTTGGTGAATTTATATCAAAAGAGAACAGCAAAACAATTTTGGACAGCTCTGTCTTTTGAAAGCAGAAAATCATACACCCATCCTACACGAGACTTTAACCTCCCTTACCATTTACATTAACAACTTTTCCCTCTTACACACTTGAGGACAAGTTAATATCTGGCATTATAATCCATCAGATATTTTAGCTAGCACGCAGTTGGTGTAAATGTGTCAAGTGACTGATTATACACCAGATAAAACTGAGGTGATGTTCCCCAATTTTCAAAGCTTAACGTGTTGCGAAAAATATTCAATAGACAATAAACACAACAGCCTTCATTTGGCAGGAAAATATTCTCATCTATTTGTCCATGGACATCATCTGTTCCTCAAAGAGCACATTGGTCCTCTCAAAAACCTGTGTGCGCTCCTCAGAACAGATAATTTTCACGGAAAAGTATGCTGGCATGTTTTCGTATGTAGTCTATATAAGCCACACATCAAAAGCTAGCTGCAAATTAACCTGTAGTTTGGGCTACACCCTAACTATAGGAAGAGTATGATATTTTTCAATGTTTTTCCGTTTTTAATTTTGAATACTTTTCAATATAAACTGTGACCTTCACACTACACCAGAGAAATTTGAGATTGCTTGTGTTTGAGGTAAACTTGTGCAGAGAAAGCACACGGTTTTTGTGATGTCATCATCTTCGAAAAGCTTCATTTTCAAACTTTTTCATTCATACTGGCATTTTCAAATTCCTCCAGTTTGTAGAGCAGAGCATTTTAGAAAAGTTCCATTTCCCTGACAGATTATATTTGCGAGAGTAGGCCTAACTTAAAAATAAAGTTGCATGTGTTTTCAAATTTCTCTTGTGTAATGTGGAAGGGACCATAAGGCTGCTAATCATACCTAAGGCTAAGGCAGTTAGTATATTTTGTGGAGTTAGACAAACAATACCAATGATATACTTATACTAAACAAATACAGACCCATTATCATGGCAATGGTTTCCTGCCCCCCCCCCCCCCCCCCCCTCATTTCTAAGAGGGTATTATCCTGCTTTCTTTGGTCAGATGTACATTGGAATTCTCTTACTCTACTCAACTGTGTGTAGTGTGACCAAATGTTTCACAATAGATACGGAGTAGCATTCCAAGTCTCAGGGGGTATCATCAAGTAACCAACTTGACTCATTGTTGCCAGGCATAAAAAGATTGTAAAAAGGTCAATAATGGCACATTTATGCTCTGGCGTGATTTACAGGTGTAAACTATGAGTAGATCAGTTAGTTTGTATAAAACGGAAATATGCTTCAAATCGTTGCTCATTGAAAGAATGCTGATCTTGACTTTCATTTAAGTAGTGATATAAATGCATGAAATCAAAAACTCAGTGGTACCAATCTCTTAAAACGTAAGTGAATAAATTTTCCATTTGCTTGGTGCAGAAAAGTTTAAAAAGTCTGTTGAGTTTCCCTGGTTGATAAATCACACCAAAGCACGTTTTAAATATGCTAAAATCAATGAAAAACCTTGTAATTTCAATGAATGCTGCAGTTCTCAACTGATTCAGGAGTCAGCATTTTAAATTGGCTAAAGATAGTGTGTGCTGCAAGTCTCAACTGGAAACACTCATAAGTGAATTTCAGGAGTCAGCATTTCTCACATATCCATTCTCTGAGGAAACAAGTCAGGCATTTCCTTCATTGAGCTAGGTTCTTGACTCAAATGAAAATGGTCATTTCAGGGATCAGTTTCATTCAAGTCTTCCCCATAACTGGACCTCAGGACACAATTTGGCTCGATTGGTTAAGGTAAACCTGACTGCCTTAATTGACGAATTCATGGGCCTGATCTTTACACTTATGTCATCCGAGAAAAGTGGAAAACACTACTACGGCGTTTGATTTTCCTTAATTACTTTCATCCAATTGAAAAATAGCACGTTAATGTAAAAAATTTGAGATTCTTAAGAGTCACTAAATCGCTAAGTCGCTAAATTTACGTTCATGTCAAGTCGAGTCATATCACTTGGGCACAAAATTGAAAAAACCATACATGCCAGAATTTCTGAATGGTGCGTTTGCATGGTCCTACTTGTAGCAAGCAATATTAATGCGGGTTGTAAGTTTTGCGATTTTGGCGGGAAAATATATGTTAGTGGCCGGCTGGCAGGTCCGTATAGTGAAAAACTGTGACCGAGGGCTTGAAAATGCCGCCGATGATTTTCAAGTCCGAGGTCACTGTTTTTCACAATACGGACCGATCCTAAGCCGGACAATAACATATTTACCTTTTTTTTTCAAGCAGTAAATTGGCTTACAAGTGGGTTTGTTTACGCAACTTTGTCATTGAATTGGCTTACGCGCCGCCTACAAAGTGAAAAAAACCTGATGAGCGAATGAGCGACTAACTAGGATACTAGACAAAGAAAGATGTATTAAAGAACAAATTTATTTCAAACTTCTTTACGTTACTTGCATTTGGTTCAGCAGTTAAGTTCTCCAGAAGTGTTTTTCAGGTGTGAAATTTAGTGCAAAGTTTGAAGTTGTACTACAAAAACAATTTCTGTCAGTAGTTGCGAATCACTCGAAATCAGACTTTCCTACCGTGAATTGAGTAGCAGATAGCGAGGCAATTTGTTAACTGTATTCCACAGAAATTCTCTCAAATACAGAAATGATCAGAGAGGCAAACTAGGCTGAAATTGACTCAGTTTTGTGCTTAAAATTGTACAGAGAGAGACACAGGATTACGCGCCATTACAGCGCTGAGCTACAAACAGCCAAACGAACTCTCACAACTTCAAACCCGGACTTCAAAGAACTCAACTGAATCTACTTACAGTGACTTTCCTTGCCATATTAAGGTGTGTAGCGACTAGAACTTTCTTTGCTTTTTGGTTTTCCGTGACCCATGGGAATTATGCGACCCACTCTTTGATACTTAAGCGTTCTTCATTATGAGTAGTTTTGTGTTTTTCATTTTGGCCGGTGCTTGTTAGCGCTGAATGTTCGATCTGCCGGTTTCTACCGCGTTTTTTCCTTAGCTGCTTCACTGTTGTGTGAGCCCTGAAGTACAAATTCTAGAATTCGAGTCGCCACAGTTTGTTGAATCACACACACACACACACACATCACACTCCCACGATCACTTTTGTTTCTCTCGTGTTAATAAAGAAAAACTTGCGTTGATTAATAGTCGATGGAGGAGTAAAAAGGGCAAAAGACTAACGATTAATTATCGCAAATTCGCTCACGAAAATAGATCAACGCGACGAACCAAATAGATTGCAGGATTTTTTTAAAAACCGCCCGCTCACGAGCTGAGAAAAAACCTAAATCCACGGTATTACCCGTCCCCCGCCCCCCCCCCCCCCCCAACCCCAAAAAATCGAAGTATTATACAATAAAAGGTAACATATATAAAATCTTGTTCGTAGCTTTTAGCTAAAATCCTTCTTCTATTCAGATGAATTTATAAACAAATCCCCCATAAGAGTGAAAATGATATTGCGGTTGGCGTTGCGCGTTTGAAGTTTCCTATCAAAGTGCGAAGAATTAAGTAGGAATCGCGCAAAAAGAATATAGAACGCAATACAGCCATATTTATCTTACTTTTAAACCCATATTTAATAGAGAGACAACGATTATCATGTTTGACATCTCTGCGTGTTGCTTCACGTATCGATTGTAAGCTTAGTTAAATAGAATACGAAAATCTTGTATTCCAATTAAACGATTCCACCTGAAAATCGCAAAAATTAAGAAGCATCGAAAAAGGAGCTATTTTTGCGATCGAGGTACGAAAAGGAGTTAAAGCAGTTAAAAGCACGACAAGTTAAAATGAAAATAATAAGGCCAATACCAAACATTTTTATCTTAGTTTTTGGGCATTTCTTTATTCTACCCTTGTAAAGACATAGGTGTAACCACTTATAAGTTATAAATTTTATATATAGAATACTACATGTACAAGCCTGAAGGCAAGAAGACTTTTTAAAGTAACTGTCGAATTAAACTATTCTAAATAATAATTATACAGACAGAGATGACGCCATCGAGATGATGCAACGCACTTTTTCCTAGTGATCTCAAATGGTATGTCTACGCTGGATCCTTTTTGGGTCCATTAGAAACCAAAGGAACCCCTGGTTCTCCCTTGGAAAAAAAACTGTTGAAGTCGGTTTTATGCATCTCTCCTCCCACTGAGAACAAAAATAAAAAGCTGGCGTTAATTACTAACACAGACTCGTGAAAACCCTCAAAGAAGCCCACGCAAGCCCAGTTTCCATTGAAGAGACAAAACATTTTCCGTGTTTCTATCGAGTTATAAAAACATGAGTGGAAGCTAATTCTGGGAGAAGCAGAAATGAAAATGAACTGAAAAATCGACCTGTCGAACATAATAAGATACCATCTAACCGGCACTAGAAAAATCGTCGCTCGTTATTTGTACTCAACGAAATTAATTGAAGTCCTCGTGGTTCTCCTTAGTGTTTCCCAAGCCTCTGGTTCATCAAAGGGATGCACGGAATTTTGTAGCCAAAAGGAATACACATGAAAAAAGGTGGAACACATATTTCTATTTTCCACCGGTGCGTCGCAAGTCGAAAACAAGTTACAAGCCTGAACTTTTTCCAAGTAACAAATAATGGCGAAACAAATTGGAAAGTAGAATAAAAAAAAAAGCACGATTATTTTTGAAGTATTTTGTAAGTGTCTACACAAGCTTCGTCACTTACCGCGGACTTGTGAAAAAAAAAAAGGAAAAAAAAGCGGGCAAACTTGTTTACTTTTTCTTTTGCTTGCCCATGTAATAAATTACAGAAGGGACAAACGTTTGTAATTGTTTGTACTTTCCATAAACAAAGAGAAGAGTTAATAAGGCCGAGTATGTCCCTGGCTCGTGTCCCGTCGTGATACCGTGCAAGAGTTATTTTTCCGGATCAAGCTTGTACTGCCTCCTACCCCGCGAGATATATTACATTTGTTTTTTGTTCTGATATTTAATTACTTGGTCCTACTAAAATTTGTCCTACCTTTAGCGAGGATAGGGAGTGTCATTTTATTTTTATTAAGCCTAATTTTCTTCGTGCCCGTGGTTGGACCGCAATCACTAGATTAACCATTCATTTACTGATCTTTACTGGTCATGGATTACCAAATTACTTCAGCAAACTGAGGCCCCGTCCTTCCAATACCGAAGAAATTTAACAAAAAAAGGCGCTTGCACTTCGAAAACGCATCGCATGTTTTCAAAACGCAACAATCACCACCGGCAAAAACTCTTGAGAGCACCCTCAAATAAAAGAAAAAGTTAAGAAAGGTTTAGCAAGAAGGTCATTATTTCAGATTACAATATCGCAATCCGTATGTTGGTCATGTCGAAGGATCCTCCATGGCAAAGCTTTGCACCCTTTATACCCTTTAAAATGCTTGTTGAATTGACACTATATCCAGGGAATGTAGAGAGGACAACACATGGGTGCGCGTACGAGCTATGGAATATCTCTTCCAGTGTTGAACTCGATATCTCACGATTGAGATACCAAGTGAAACAAGAGGAGAGATATTCGATATATAGAACCGATCGGATAACGGCGTTCTTGACGACTTTTCAAAGATTTCCGAACACTATCCGAAGATTTACGAGGATTCTCCGGGAAATGTCCAAAGGCCACACGAACGTTTACGAATAATTACCGCAAATTTTCGAAGACCAACGATGATAACTAATGACACGAGTCCCAGATGTGGTTTCCTATTAAATGTAGATGTGGATGCCTATGAATTTAAGAGTGGTGTATTTTCCAGCACAACACGCGTGTCTATTTAAGCAATAGATCACTTTTTCCGTGTTTACATAGCCTCATGTAAACGTGAGGGGGGTGGTGAGAATTCAAGACAGTTATGAAAACCCGAGACATAATTTTCACGAGTGTTTAGCCGAGGCTATATAAACATGGAAAAAGTGCTGTATTACTGTTATGAAATAATTCTAAAAAATCTGTGCGAATCTAAAACGTCACAACTGTGTTTACATGCTCTCATCTAAACACACCTATACACCGATGAGAGCGTACGTAATAGCTCACTTATTTTATAAATAAAAAATGGAGGACATTACACGGCAGCGAAAGAATGCAGCGAGGGAGTACAATAGTGTAGTCAACCCGCGAAAATAAAATTCATATCTTCAAGCCACTTTGCAATTTTCTATTTATTACATCGAAAACTGGATGTTGAAAAACCAGCTATAAATAAACGGAAAATGACGCTTTCAATATGTTTACAGGCCAGGATATGGAAGATACGCCGCTCGGGTCACAGATGTAGTTCGGTATGAATTTTACCAGTGGTGAGTTTTCCAGTAAACACTCAGGTCTATATCAAAATCATTTATTAATGTGAGCTAACATCAAAATTTTACAATCTTTATTCATCATTGATCAATTTGATGAAAAAACCACCCGAGAAAAGGAAGAGATGGCTTATTGGGAAATGGTGAATATGAAGGTCAAAGCAATGTGGGTTTCTTTATTTATAATTTTCGGTTTCCTAGTCCCCTCCTCTTCCCCCAGAGGATATTAACCTGTTGTCTTAGGTGAAAATCCCATTGGACTAGTAGTATGTCACCCTCATAAAAGTTTCAGTCTCAGTAGGAAATTTTCATTCCCTCACTGAAAAAGTTGCACACTAAGACACAGGGGGTATCATCGAGTAACCAGCTCAACTCATTGTGGCCAGGATGTTTTGACCAATAGAAATCAAATTACAATCATCAGAAAAAAACGCAGATAACTATAGCAAAGATGTTAGGTTTTGCATTGCCATAGAACACCCAATAAAACTTCTTCAAAATTCCGATAAAAAAAGGAACACAGGTTTTTGGGTGGTAACCACAAATGACTCAATCATTGTCTAAGGATGTTGGATGCTGCAGACCTCAACTGATTACACATGCATCTCCACAAACATGTACATCAGGAGTCAGCATCTTGTACTTATCCTTAATCCTAGGATAGCGCATGCTGCGGTACTCAACTGAAGTTATCTGCGAGAAGAGGGCACTCTCAAACACATAAATTCAGGAGCCAACATGACCCACATATCCCTTGGTAATATTTGAAATTACACATTGAAAAGTTTTTCAAGCACACATGGTAAGAAGAAAGTCCAAAAAAACTGGATCGTTGTTACGAGCCATCTCATAAAATTTGTCCTCGGGGCAAACATTCTGCACTTCAATGCATGCAACAGAAGCTTGGCACATTAAATCTTGAGGGGCACTGAACTTAACTTTGTCCGCTCCACAACGGAAACAACACCTGCAAATAGACAAGGTGACATCAAGGTGACCTTAGAGTTATATTGACGGGTTACATAACAAACTCTAGGAGATGTATAATGTACATCTAAATCCACACACATGAAGATATACACATGTGTGCATTGGACAATTGATGCAACTGCAATGAGTTGATCATTTTGAGCAAAATATTGTGGTTTGTCGGTGACGACCACATCGATTGATCAGCATGACACTGACAAATCATATTTTGCAATAACCAAGTTCAATGATTGTTTTGTCATTCAATAACTATGATTGTTCTCATATTTACATCACTCTCTGATGGATTCTAGAGCGTGATATCAGTAATTTACGCATAACAGAATATTGTCTACAGCAAAACATGTTTACATGGCACTACGCGTGAGCAGGTCGGGTGGTGGGCTCTCTGCCAATGGAAAGGAAGAAAGTAGGAGTCATACTAATAACACCATCAACAATGTCAGTTTCAAATTGGTGCACTTATTGAACAAACAGTTATGGTGGATGCTTATTAAGAAGAACACGCTAGATGGTAGTAGGTGTGAAATGGAATCAATACGGTGTAAAGAGAAATTAAGTAAAATACAACCATGTAATTCAAAAATACAAACCTCAAAACAATACCATAACAAGGCAACTGCAACTTTGATTCAAAAAAAAGCTTCAGAGAAATACCACTGCGTATTTCCAGCCTCAACAAGCCTGCATGACCTTCGTACAATGGACTGCAAATAGGCAAGGTGACTTCACCACCGATTCGCCATGACCCAGCTAAAGACATGCCATCTAGACCTGGACTAGGAATCTAAGGGACAAAATGCAGAAGTTAGATCCATGAAAAATCCATATGACTACAAACAAAGCATTCACATAGGCAATGAAATGTTTTTCTTTTGGGCAAATTCTAGCCGTGATTTTCAATTGTCTTCAAAACAACCAGAAATGATTGCCATTTAAACAAGGTAAAAGACTGTGGAAGGGGAGAAATTTCAGAGAAGAATATTCTCCTTGCCTCTTATAAGTTACATGAACAACGAATACTGCCATTTAACACATAAAACAAGATATAGAAATGTTAACTACCAATGTACCAGTCCTTAGTCACAGCTGCTTGCCTAAAGTTTTTTGGGGGGAACCTATGTTAAACAGCCACCCGTTAAGTTGTCACCCCCTTATTAAACAGCCACCCCTTATTAACTAGCCATTTATCGAGAAATAATTTTCCCTAACTACTACAAACAAAAACCCTATTAAATGGCCATCCGAAGTTTAATACACGTCTATCATAGGTTTGTTTTGGAAAAGGCATAGATATACATATAAGAGTCCTTAATAGAAGGGGACGCCTAATAAAATCACTCAAACACACATTGATGATGATTCAGTTCTAAGCAGTTAGCCCGATGACGAAAAAATAATGAACAACCACTATTAAACACCCACCTCCCATTTCCTCGAGAGTGGCAGCTTACTAGGGCTTTGAATGTAGTAGGTTTACATGACGACATGTGTAATGACAAATATTTGTTAAATGGTATGTTCATTGATGGATATTTACTAACTAAATCATTGCTATAAAGACTTACTCCACATGCCCCAGAAACACGAGTTTCGAGGAGAAGCTTGAGGTGGCTTGAGAAATCTGAATCAGCTAATGAGTGCACCTCAGTACATCCTACAGCATAGAGGGGGCAGGGTCGCC
This sequence comes from Orbicella faveolata, assembly GCF_042242905.1. Classification (NCBI taxonomy): domain Eukaryota; kingdom Metazoa; phylum Cnidaria; class Anthozoa; order Scleractinia; family Merulinidae; genus Orbicella; species Orbicella faveolata. Next base: position 1,415,356 of record NW_028301576.1, on the reverse strand, counting down.
CTTCCTTTGAACACACAAAAGCCAAATGGGACAGCATCTTGCATCTAAAGAAAAATGAGTGGAAAGGATTTAGGAGAAAGAAACATTTTAGATAAAGAGCAAATGAAGACTATCTAACACAAGTAGCTCCCATCAATAACAATACATAATTAACTAAAATCTACATTTCCACCTGAATCCCACAATTGTTCGGACATGGCACCAATTTGCGAACACAAAGCTCATCATGACCTGTTTGATCACTATGTGGAATGTCCACACCACAGGAAGGGCACTTCTCTGTCCTGTGAGGGCAGATTAGCAGATGCTGGGCAAGTTCACGTTGGTAAGAATGAAGAATGCATCCTCTACCTTTAAAATTGCATTCCACAATCTTCATATCGCAATTGGGAAGGTGATTCTCCAGACCAGCTGTTGGCCCAGTCCAGCTGCAGCCACCAGGAAGAGAGATCGTTGACAGACACTTCATTACTCTCCTGCTAATAGCACCTTCAACTGCAAGATTTCTAACCAAAGTGCCACTTAAAACTCTCCTGTCGACTGGACAATGATTGTTATTTGACTGCCACTGGGTGATGCAGTGGTGGCAGAAGGAATGCCCATCTTGACAAGAGACTGGCTTGTTGAACACACCATAACTGCAACAATAACAACAACAGAAAACACATTTCACAATTTATTCCAAAAAATTTGGCAGTAGCCACAAAATTGATGCTGTCACAGCCTTAAAAATTGATTCTAAAAATACGTCTAAGAAAAATTCTGCAATTTTCGATGGAAAAGTTGATGGCATTACTTATAAATCGGAAAAGACCTTTTTCGACTGGGCGGTTTGCTGCCCCATTTCAGACCATGTGATGATACTCTTGAGAATTCTTCCTTCAAATTTTCCAAATAGCTGCGTGTATATGAACAAATAATTTTTAGATGGATAAAAGAACAAATCTCTCGGGAATATCACGTGGTCTGTAATAGGACAACAATCCGCCCAAGCGAAAGAGGTCTCTACAAGTAAGACTAGGACTGTCAAAGGATGGTAACGTCTTTGAAACCGTTCCAGGGTTGGCAGAGAACTCTTAAATTGCTGGAAAATATGCAGGAATAACATTCACTCACCAGATACTGCAGAGAAACTCCTGGTCCACATTTTCCACAAACAATTCAGGAGAATATCCAGACATGATTCTATCGGACAGTTAAGACTTAAAAATTACGAACAAAAATGAGCGAAAAGACAGACAAGAAAGATGGATCGAACAGAGATTGATTGAGGGCAGCAACGATCAAGCACGTGCGAGAGGAACAGATCGAGGAACTGCAGAAGACAACAACGAGATAACACTAAATAAATAATGCAATAAATCAAAAGAACCAAATGTAAATATATAGCGGCAATAATCCTATCGAGCGAACTGTGAGCTTGAATGGTCACTTCCACGAGAAGACGATCGGGCAAAGTGCGAAACGATCAAAATATGGCGGAACTGTATCGAGCCGAGAGGAACTGGGGTAAATAGGCTTCGTGTAGGAGAACAGTTTCCGTCCTTAACAACAGGCGGTAACCAAGGGTTCGAACGTCACTACCGGCTTCACGTTACATGGTATGAGTCATTACGAGCTTCGCATTACATGGTATAGCCATGACAACCATCTTATTTCGAGATAGAATTACATGACATGATGATATCACATTACTTATTTCGACCTATTTCGACCTATTTCGACCTGTTTCATGTCTTTTCGACACATGATGAGTCGTAATGTGTCGTAATATGAGTCGTAATATGTCGTAATATGTCGAAAAGTAATTTTGCTACAGATGGCGCGTCATAGTAATATGTCGTAATATGAGTCGTAATATGTCGTAATATGTCGAAAAGTAATTTTGCTACAGATGGCGCGTCATATTTTTTAGGATACCTCCTTCGAAAAAGGGTGTCGGGCTTTGTTTAATTTCGCTTCCGTTTCAAAGTTATGGCCTCTTTAGTAGAAGGAAACGTCCGCATTGAACATATCAAAACTTAAGAGGATGTAGAAAAAGAAAACAAAAAAAAACCAAACCACAACTGGAAAATCGCAGACACGCTTTTTGAGGGTGATGTGTGAGAAAACATTTCCGATGTAAATCGCGCCCCTCCGATAATTCAGGCGCGGAAGCGAACCAGTTTAAGCAAAGGAGTGTTTCTGGGTATTTCTTTTAATGTCACTGCGACAATAACGTTTTAGAAAATTTCAAACATATGATTGTATTCTATAACTATTAAGCTTTCAGAAAATGTGTAGGTTGATGGGGTTTTCTTTCAAAGCGCCAGCGTAAGAGTGCGATTTCCAAACACTGTCAATCCACCTACCATGATACCTTAACGCAGAGCAATATTATTTAATTTTTTGAAGACTTCAACTTGACGTTGTCCTAAAATGTCAGAGGAAGGAAGATGAATGACTGCTTGTGACTTTTGAAGCAACTGAAAGGAAGTCCTGAGAAGAAAAACAAACAAGAAGAAAGAAAAAGAATTTAGAACTAGTTGCGTTCTTTGTTTTTCCGTTGCCATTAGAGTAGTTACGCGACACCGACACCGCGACACCGTGCATGACTTTACATCTGCTCTATGTTATTTTACGTATGTTTAAAAAAAAGGAGTCAACTTTTCCCGAGGAAGCAACTCGTCGATACAAATATAATTTCTTCTAGTTTACTTTGAGGCCGTAAAAGCCATCAAAATTTACCCCCGTTGAGACATGTAAAGTAACACAGAGAAAAAACCATCAAAATTTACCTTCGTCGAGGCGTGTAAAGTAACACAGTGAAAGAGCCATTTAAATTCACGCCCGTTGAACCACGTAAAATAAGGCGATAGTGCAAATCTCGGTTAGGTTTTATGGCGAAAGAATGAAAAATAAAGCGGTTGGGAAACGGTTCAATTGGAATTTAATTCTTGGTCGAAATATCCATTACTTCAGTTAAATACTAATATCTGTATGCAGCAATTTCTATTTTTACAACTGTTAACGGTATTAACAATAGCAGAAGAGAAGATGGAGGTCTTTACTTATGAAGGATAAATGTTTAAGCATAGAGTATAAAACGCAGTTAAAAAAAATTGTCACGAATATCTCCTAATACGTTTTACCACAGATCATATATCACCCTCTTGGATAAACGGAAAGATCACTACACGGAAAGTTTCGTTAGAAATATTAATGTGACTTTATTTTTAATTCCAGACAGCTGAAAATCGTTACGGAAAAATGTTATACTAAATATTTCTTAACATTTTGACATTTTGACATTTTGACATTTTGACATTTTGACATATTGTTTACATTAAATTCTTCTTTTTAAGCAACAAGAAATTTACCCTTGCAGTGTGACTGTTCTCTATGCATTAGCTCTGAGACCTGTCACTAGGAACTAAGTCTTCTATTGACGAGGTAGGTTGAGTGACTTTCTAAACTTCTTTACTGATTCTTTATTCTCTCCTCAGGAAAGAACATCATTTTGCTTTTTATTCAAACCTTCCTTTTTACCCAGTGTTAGGATAATTGCCGTTTAACAGCATCGTTTATAAATTCAAAGCCTGTTAAGCAGTTAAAATTCAAAGGAAGTGTTTTGTTGTCAGTCCTGACTAATTTCCGTTTCCACGGCGTTACGTCTTACCTAAGGAGATAAAGTACTCCAGTAATAAGCAGACGGTACTGGCAATACATGAGTAAAAACAAGTGATAGCAATTCATTTCTCTTAAGCTGTTGAAAAGTTGGATTTTGTTGAACCGAAATAAAAAACGAGATCAACTTGGTGTTAAATACAATAAATTATGCATTTTTTTGAATATTTAAACAAAGAACTATAAAAAACCCTGAGCGTTCATCAAGTCTACAAAAAGAGGTTCTGAAGAAAGGGGAAATATATAAAATATTACAATACAAGCATTAGCTATAGTGAAACGTTTAGACGGACCTTTAGGACACAATGCTGCTGTGAAACCGACGATGAAATGTACTTTTATTTTATATTTATTTATATATTTTTTACTTTATTAACTTTTAATCAAACCAACATTTTATCCTTGCAGTGTGGCATTTTTCACTACTGGCGCTACCTCGCAGGGACTGAAGTTTTGTAGGTACTATAATCATAGCTCTTCGAAATCATTGTGTTTAAAAGTAAAGTCAGGTTAAAATTTCAAAGAAATTAGTTTACACGGCAATTCTCAGTGAATTCCGTTCGTTCTGCAGTCAAATCGCTTCCTCGTTTTCAGCGTTTTAGTGGACATTCAGCATATTCAGCTGTCAGTACTTTTTGTGTCCAAAAACAAGTCTTCTTCGAAGAATTGAATAAATGGTGAGTCTTTTTCAGGTTCCGGTTGATAATTAAGAAATATAAATTATGCATTTTTATGAAAATGGTAGATAACCACTGGAAGTCGAAGACCTGCGGAATTAAACTCTCCAGTCTGCCAAAAAAAATGACAATCCCAAGAATGGGCGGTCTTCAGTTTGCGAAAACGATTGGCTCGCAGTTAATTAACTGCTGCTGAAAACTCTAAACTGTCGCGCCATTTACTGCTACCTCTTTAAATAATAAAAAGTCTAAAACTTCAAATATTTTAATTCTACTACAGTGTAGACCGTAAACAGGGAATAACTGAGAAATGTTCAGTTTACACCATGCAGCTTGAATTGAATTTCAAAGACTTTCTCGCCGTTTTGTTCAAAAGTCACACCTAGGAATAACAGTAAAAACAAATATTACCGAGCCTCGCACCAATAATATTGTTTAGAATAAAACGCTTGAAATAAAATTAAAACTTCTAGTTAAGGAAAATTTTAAGGCTAATATCCCAGATCTAACTACTTTTAATTTTTAAAGCATCTGAAAGGAAGTGTTGAGGCAAAAACACAGAAGGAAAGAGACGGAAATTTAGAATTAGTTGCGTTGTTTGTTTTTGCGTTGTCGGTAGGGTAATTACGCGCCGAAATATCTATTTCGGGCGCGCGACATCTTGTATTTACATCTAATATATGTTATTTTGCACACTTATGGACAACTTCAGTGTGCTCAAAAAAAATGAGTCACTTTTCCCGGCAAAGAAGCGAGCCGTTGATACAAATGTACATTTGCTCTATTTTAATTTAAAACCCGTAAAAGCCATCACAATTTACCCCCATTTAGGTATGTAAAGTAACACAGTGACAAAACCATTAACTTCACGCCCGTTGAAGCACGTAAAATAAGGCAATAGTGGAAATCTCGCTTACTAGGGTTTTATGGCGAAAGAATGAAAAATAATGCGGCTGGGAAACGGTCCAACTGGGATTTTGATTGTTGGTCGAAATACACATTACTTCAGTTAAATACTAATATCTGAAAGCAGCAATTTTTATCTCTAAATAGACTAAACGTGAGTGACCTCAATATGTCAAAATATGCCTTTCAGCATTGCAGCTGATAACGACATCAAATTAATTTTCGATTATTAAAAAAAGGTTTTCCTGTCAGCACCAGTGGACGTACTGTCGTCCTATGTGAAAGACGGGACATTTGGGAGCCGAAATTATTTCATAACGTGGAACGCCTCTTCAACGATTCCTATATTACGAATAATCAAAAAAAGGATTTTTTGTCAGCACCAGAGGGCGTGCTGTCGTCCTATGTAAAAGACGGGACGTTCGAAGCCAAAATTATTTCAGTTATCACTTTAATAGTAAAGTGCAACACCTTTTCAGCGATTCCTATATTACGAATAATCAAAATTTTGGAAAACAGAACCACGAAAATAAAGACCTCTAAATAATGTTATTGCCTGGCAATGTGTGCTGAGGCAACTTCCCTGTTCTTTAGTAACGGCAATATCCTGCCTTAAGTCGTTAACGTCTTTGGCCGAACTACAGGGTACATAAAAGAGTGAAACGAAAATGACTAAATTTCAAATGGCTATTTTTTATAAAAGGAATATATTAACAGCACTGAGGATCTCTCATGGGGTAATCACTTTAGTATGACTGTGAATAAAGCGAACAAAACTCTAGGTTCTATCAAACACTCTTTAGGCACCGCTGTCTAATGCAAAGGTTTTCCATGCTGTAAAAATCTCTTGCACGGCCAATCTCGGAATACGCGGTCCCTATCTGTACATTGCCAAGGACATATGCTCTTGAGAAGAGCATCATGCAAGACTTGCATTAAATCAACGCAAAGGAGAAATGTCCTACGAAGACCGATGCACGCTGCAAAATAAATGGCTACTCTGTCCGACCGTAGAACTTACTTATCTTTAGTTGAGTGTTACAAGATAGTTTTTGGTTTTTACTATTTGAGATGTTAAGACTTTTTTTGTTTCGAAACAACTTGGTCTACAAAAGTTAACCATCCGGAAAAAACTTTATGAGTCAAACCCGCAAGACTTAATTATTAATGTTTGTATTATATAAGTTATATATTAACATCAATTTTTCATTAGGATTGTTGAAATTTAAGGAATGAATTACTAAGAGATGTAGTGGAAGCTGATAACCTTCAACGGTTATTAAAATCCAAGCTCAAATTGTACTCAAATATTTAATTGTAATAACTTATTTTTTTACCGGAGTTTTCACATAGGGATAACCTCTAAGCTAATTCCTTTTCCAGATGTATCTCTCTTTTCTCCTACCTTAGTTTTCATTTCTGTATCATCTGGAATAAAAAAAAACGAGCTAACTACCTTTTCAGAAATAATCGAGCAATACAAAGAAATGCTAACGGCGAAAACCACAAATTAGCTCTTTTTAAGGTTACGGTATACCTTCAGGGGTGTCTCGCGTGCAAGTGATGTAGCGCGTAGAGTTTAAGCGGTAGATGCCTAAACCCCCATATCAAATTAAAGGTTACAGAACTGGCTATCAAGCTATTCCAAGAATTTTGCGATAAAATGAATTGTCGAATTTTTCACGACCACTAAATGCGAGCGCCCGAATCAACTTTCGAGAGCTACAAGTCAAAGCGATTTTTGTTTTTCGCCAATTTCATTTTTTCCTCGGTTTCAGGGCCCAAAGCGCTTAAAAAACTTGTCTGCGTTTTGCCATATTTAATTGCAGTAAAAGGTTACAGAACATTTTCGAAATAGGATTAAAAAAATGTAGAGTGATCATACAAAAATCGCTCTCGAAGAAAACATATTTTGAAATTAACAATTCGCAGACACGTTTTTGTAGTTTATATGTTAAGCTAGCTACTGTCTAAATTTGACGGCAATCGAACAAACGCTACGAACGCTAGAGTGGCTGGGCGAAGAAAACAAATAAAAGAAAGTGCGGCGGAGCAACTCTGCGTGGTCAACTGTGCATGGATAATATTTCAATGGGTATCAAGGAGTCCAACGATTCGTCGATATGGATTCATCGGAGTCTCTGTCAACATCCCTGTTATTGCTGCCAAGTTCCCAAATTTTTACATAACCTTTCTTTTCTCTTCCCTCGATTTTTTTGCCCGCCTTATACGATAGCTATAGCTTCATCCTCGTGATGAACTTTCGCATCTTCACTCATTAATGTATTTTCACTCGTTGTTCGCTGCTTTCGCTTTTTCGAACTGGTCCATGTTTTTAACGTGGTCTACCTTTACTTATAACGGATGTTACTAAGACAGGTAACGGAAACGGGAAACGGGAGCCTGGGAACGACTGTACAGAGGTAACCCGCCTAAGAATTCAACATAGTGGACAAAGGAAAAGAAAAGGGAACAATTTGGGGAAATGTAAGGAAGTGTTACGGTTGTAAACTTTAGTTTCTATCGGCTGTGCCTCAAAGTCCAATATGGTACTGAGAAAAACAAAGCATGAAATAGCGCCTGGGGAGAAAATCGAATCGGTATTATCACATGCTACCCCAATCGGTCAGTACAAAATGCAGACTGCAGACCGGGTACAAAATGCAGGCTAGGTACAAAACACAGACTGCAGACTGGGTACAAAACGCAGACAGAGAATAAAGAGTGTTTTCCGTCTGATACGTGACAACATGTCATCTAAAAACATACCGCGTGTCACGCAGTCGCTTTTCCGCGGTCATCTTTCACCAACATTAGCATTATTGTGGAATACTCCTTGCTCGTTTCTTCATATATTTTGTCTTTAACAAAGCGGCAAGGCCACAGGTTATTTATCTGCTGCTCACCTGATTTGCCAGCTGACTTGCCCATCTCCGAAGAAGGCCGCCTTTCTAGCTTCCAAATGCGAAGACGGCGGACGACCCACGTTCAGTGATGCTCATGTGTTATGTCACTTGTCCTCGATATCATATTGCGTGTTGCTATTTTTAAATATTGATATGACAGCTCGCGCACAAAGTGAGAAGATATAAGTAGACTATGAAGGCTTGAAATTCTATGTAAGAAAGACTGTGGCCTGACCGATTGGCGGACGTAGCTTGTGATAACACAGGATAATACCGATTCGATTTTCACCCCAGGCGCCATTTCATGCTTTGTTTATCCCAGTACCAATCGGACTCTGCTCAAACAAGAACGTACTGGGCCATGATCTGGTGGGACAGCCGGTAGAAACTCACGTTAAAAACCGTAACACTTCCTCTTATTTCCCCAAATTGTTCCCTTTTCTCTCCTTTTGTCCGCCATGTTGAATTTTCACGCGGGTTACCACTGTACTCTTGTTCCCAGACTCCCGTTCGCGGTTCCCCGTTCCCCGTTCCCCGTTCCCCGTTCCCCGTTCCCCGTTCCCCGTTCCCCGTTCCCCGTTCCCCGTTCCCCGTTCCCCGTTCCCCGTTATCAGTTTTAGTAACATCAACTTATAACTTAATAGAATTAGACCTAATACCAAAAATGCTTGGTGGTCAGAACAACAAAGCCGATCAACTGATGAGTAGTCAATTCGTGACAATTCGTCTCGGTTGATTGCACACGCGCCATAGGGCTGTCAATCAAGATGTAAACTTTTACTTCCCGCGAAAACGTAAAACCGCCATTTCTCCGCCAATACTTAGTCTTGTTCAAAAATTTTTTTTTCAGGAATTAGAGATTATTCTTCGGGCTGTCGATAATACCAGGAACATGGAACATTCCGCAACATCCCGGAACATCGAATAATTATCATAATTACGCGAAAAATATGTAAAATAAAATTTTAAAAAATTAAATCAAACAAAATAAACTGGTATCGGCTCGGAAAATAGAAAAAAACAAAAACATAAAAAAAGGGAAAAGAAATAAAAATGAAAGTGACTGCAATGAGTGAAGGCTAGCAACTAAGAAGAGTAATCCATTCCTTCCAGTCGTTCACCGTCAGTTGAATCACGTGCTGTTCTTTATTCCCAGATTTCGTTCTTCACGGAAAACTAAGGTGGTGGCGTTCGAACTCCTTAATTAGACTTAAAAGTATGGGTACACGAGTGTGATTTCTTTATTCAATTCATTACGTCAATACAAAGATATGCGTATACACGATTTCTCATGAAGAAATAGTTTCTCCATGAGATAGACATAGAAACTCTTTGGTATCGAGTTTCTTGTCTAAACTAGTTTGGACTGCTCGACCTCTGATGACATTGTAAACAAATACAAACACAAAATTTAAAAACATTTGGCGACGCGCGCGCTGTCTTGCGGGGTCGCTGGTCAAAACTTTATTGTCTCTAGAAATATTTGTTACAAGTGTTGGCGATCTGAAATTGAATTCCAGGTGTCGCCAACAGTTCAAATGCATCTCCTGGAAAATGTTTGTCAGGTACAAGTTAATACTTAATTAATTAAAAATACTTTTACCGCAGGCTATAATCTATTCATCGCTAGTTCAACTTCACGTGCAGATCGTTATCTGACATTCGATCAAACTAAGTTTTCTATCGAGCCATTCGAACACCGCCAAAGTAAACCAGACATGCGAAAACCGCGCGTGAACGCGCTGCTCTATAAATCTTTGATTACCTCTAGTTTATTAATAGTAACTTGCTTGTTACTCGGGCTTCCAGAAAGGTCGAGTCTGCACTTAGTTCCTAGCGGAGCGGAGCGAAAACTGGGCATGATAAATAGCAACGTGAAGATGGAATAGGGACTAAACTATGAATACTGACTTAACAAGCAACAGTATGACGCTCAGACAAACACCTTGAAGAAATCAGGGATCAAAAAAGGAGACGCAATGAATTACCTGGCATTCAACGTCAGAATCGTCCATGTTTGTGTTGAAAAACAGAGTGCTGAAAAGCGACGTGACGCAATTGGCGGGAAAGAAGAGGAGCCTTCACTCATTGCAGTCACTTTCATTTTTCGTTCATTTTTCTTTCTTTTTTTTTTTTATGTTTATGGGATGTTCCGGAACGTTCTGGAATGTTTCGGAATGTTCCATGTTCCTGGTTTTATCGACGGCCTTATTCTTCGACCACTACTTTGACCCAAAAATCTAAATTTGAAGAAAATTGCTGACCTGAAGGTATACTGTAACCTTAAATGTTTCACTATTTACTGGGATCGTTTTAGTTCTTAAACAATCCCGGGGAAAAAACGCATCCAAAGTGTCGTTTCCCAGTCTTTCAGAACTTCCCAGCCAACAACCAGCAACCTGTACTAGAGCATTTGTTTACTTTCTAAACGCTTCCTACAAATTATACCTTAAGTGGAGGGGTGGGGAGGAGGTGGGACAAGGGGTATTTAAGAGGATCGTGGACATACATTTACAGTCTGGGTACCAAGCTCCCGATTAACAAGGTACTGAGGTACCGTCTAATTATATTTGTTTTATGCAACGTTTCTATAATCAATTAATTATTACTTCCTTACATTCGAATTTCTTTTTCTTTACAGGAGTGCAAACTAGAAGCATCTCCAGGAACCATTGCCTCCGTCATGGATTTTAATTCATGGAACATCGTGTGGAGTTTGTGTTTTGGATTATTAGCGACATTGATCGTTGCCGGAAATCTCTTTACCATCTGGATATTTCTGAAACAGAGACTTCGTAAACGCGCTCATTTTCTTTTGATTAGTTTGGCTGTTGCTGATTTACTGGTTGGGCTGCTGACTGTTCCTCTGTACATAGCTATTTCGGCAACTCCTGGCAAAGTAATGCCGGTAACGTTGGCGTTCATATACGTTTACGGTGACCCTTTTACTGGTATTGCCTCCATCTTCACGCTTGCCGCTATTTCCTTAGAGAGAATGTACGCAGTAGGTTGGCCTTTTCGTCATAGAACTCTAAACTTTTGTGTTTACATATTTGCTATTGCCATGCCATGGATCTTGGCAGCAATATTCACTTCTATAATGTTACTGTTTAAACTCTCTATCATAACACCAGAGAACTTCCTGTATTCTCTCGTCTTGTTTCTTAGCACGCCTCTATTAGTGATGTGTATAGCATATTATGTTGTATGGAAGAAACAAAAAACAATGATGAGTAACCAGAATCACGCGGTAAGAGAGACAAGATTAGCAAAAACACTCTTCATTATCACTACAGCCTCTCTTTTGACCTGGCTGCCATTTCAAATTCTGGCCCTATTGATAAATCGCGGTGTACTTGGAGATTTCCCTTACATAAAGATGACTACTTATATCATCAAGTTTTTGCAATTTAGCAACTCCTTTGTAAACGTAATAATTTATCCATTCAGAATAATAGAATTTAAGAACGCCCTTCTTCAGATGCTTCGTTGTTGTGCGCATGTGTGCCCTCGTGAAAGAAGAAATGAAGTTGTGCCGATGCATCAAGGGAGACTGGGTCAGCCGTATCATTGCCAAGAATTACACATTCCCAATCATTAGGAAATCAGTTAGATGGAATGTAAAATTCATGTCACTTTCGGCGTCGCGGGCATTAACAGAAAAGGTAATAAAAGTGTAACTTTAACTACATTTACCACATCCAAAACAAGAAAGACTTCATTGTTTTCTAGTTCAATCAGTGGGTGCTAAGTACAATGTTACTGTGCAATCTATGATCAGTCTGTTTTAAGAATTTAAATTAGAAACCATTGATCATTTTCAAGACAATTTATTTGTAAACATCATAACGTGCTTGGTGAGGCTAGTGCGCGTCATGTATACACCAATAAGTTGTCCTTCTATCAAAGCCTCAAAATTCCTATATGTTAGTTGTTTGCATTGATTTTGATATAGTAGTACGAGGGGAGTACAAATTATAGCGCAATACCACCAGTGGATCAGTTTTGGCATTTGTATTAACTTTTAATTTCAATTGAAATAAAGTGTGTGTAATGAGTGTGCGTGTGTGTGTTTCATTGGCTTCCAGACTAGAAAAAACCTTCTGAAGAGTAGAGTGAAGGCTTTCTACAGTTACGTCTCATTAAATCCATTAATTTGCACATTGACACATCAACTATATACAATCAACAACCTTCCAAAAAACTATGTTAAAAATTGTCGCCAAACGTTTTACTCAGCTGCATAGAAATTAAATCAAAAGAATGCGAAAAAAACATGGCACTAATGCTTATAAAGAAATAATTTATTACCTAATATGTTCTTAACAGTTTCTTAAACTTCCATTGCCTTTTTTTTTTCTAGTAACTGAACAGGTAGTACGTCTTCGAAACATTTTGAAGAACAAATAAAATTTACGATTGTACAAGGTTCGATTTCCGCTGCTCTTTCGAGTTCAGTCTCTTTTCCCGAACGCTTAGTAAAAGTCGAGCCCAAGTTTCTACAAGTGCAAATTTTGACTTCAAAGTAAATATAAGGTGAAACGGAATCGTGTTCTGCTAGGTCATCCTACATTGTTACCTCAAAACCTTAAAGTACAAGATAAATGCAATTTCTTGCAGCTGTCTGGTGTCGTCCTAATGTCAAAAATAGGATATTAGAAGAAATTAAATTTTATCAGCCGAAAATTCTGCATAAGACAATGAACGCTTTATTAGAATAGAAGGCACAGAAACACATACAAAGACCTGGTACTGTGCATACATTTAAGTGCTGGTAAAAGTAACTCTAAATGAATCATTAATATCTTCAGTTCGCTTTGAGTTCCATTTGTAATAGAAAGTAAAGTAAAGTGTAAATTGCTTAGTGTTTTACAAATTATGGTAAGAATGAAAAGTGAATTACAAGTTCTCCTTGTTATATATGCAAGAGAAAGACACCATGTTGGATCAAACCTCCGACTTCGTGGTTTACTAACCTGGGCAACAGTATCATGGCCAGCGCTAGTGCCATACATAACATCCTCATTTTTCTTACCAGTTACAATAAACGGCACGCAATGCATGCTGAAGCGATGACACTGACTTAACTACCATTTCTAAAATTCTGGCTAGAAAATTGGAACATAAACAAACAAAGGGATGCTTAAACGTAACTAGAAGTAAACTGAAGGTACAACCTGTGTGTGGAGTGAGAAGTGAAAAGGGTGAAACAGGATGAAAAAATAATGCACAGAGTAGTGGCGGGACTGAGTAAAATCCTTTCTGTTGTTTCAATTGATGCTGGTTGTAATTCAGTGCAATAAAGTCAAAACTCCTAAATAGCACCGAAAGAAGTAATTTTTATCTCCTAAATTTTAATTATCAGCTATTTAGCGATATGTTTGCAGCCTTCAATAAGGATCCATTCAGAAGAGTTTCAAGAAACACTCATGAGGGTAAAAAAACACATAATTCCCAAGCAGCTAATTAAAACAAACATCAATAACTAAATGTTCCAATGCACAATAAAGGAAGAGGTGGCTATTGCTCTGGTACGTAAGTATAGTCAAACAAGTTGTTTCGCAGGGAGTTGTCTCTATTTAGTTCAATATTCAAGAATGATTACCACCAAAGGTTTATTCTTAGAAGACACACAAACACATTTCACTGAAACATATATTTTAGAAATATATTTCAAAAACCACCATTTTCTGGTTCTTGTTTGAATACAGCTGATATTAATTTACCCTGTCTGCTTGGTTTCTGATGCAAAATATGGCCAAAAACTGGATCATTGTGTCATGTACATAGCATTGCAATGATCAATAATTGAATATTGTTTTGTTCAATCACTACTCCTTTAGTGTAACATATTGGCATTTTAAGACATAAATAGCGTAAAAACCCACGTGCAAGAAGCTACATGTTTTGAAGTCTGGCAAAATAGGTTCTTGTATCTTGGTGTTGCCATTGGCAATTTAAGCTAAGTAGGTGTAGAAACCGACAAAGACGAAAAATACAGGACACGTTGTCGGTGTACAACCAGACGTCCCAAGAGACTGTAGAACATTTGAATGATATGCGAGTGGGTGTGGGCGTGAGTTTTTTTTTTGTGCGTGTGTTTTTCTGTTGGGGGAAGAGTCGGATTAGTCTCGATGTAATAGTACCGGATTAAATTGCTATGTCGAATTCTGCGGAGTGTTCGTCGTTTTACTGGGTCCGCAGAGTGGGTTTTCTTAATCTCTATGAAGGAAATATATGAGTTGATTACCAGAAATATAAATAAACCTAGGTTTCAAACCGTTTGGTCCTTGAATATACAGTATTTATTCACATTTATTCTGCCGAGTGTTCGTCGTTTTACTGGGCCCCTACAATAGATTTTCAATTAGGTTCTTAATTTCTATGAAGGAGATATATGAGTTGATTGCCAGGAAAATAAATAAACCTAGGTTTCAAACCGTTTGGTCCTTGAATATGCAGTATTTATTTACAATTGTGTTATGTATTTTCTTGTAACGTAAATTTGCAATCTCAAAGTCACACTCCTAGGCTTAAATGTTCATCATAATTTAACTGTAACCCACGTACATATAAGAGCTTGCTTGATCTTGCTTGGTTAAACAGGTTGTTACGTTTTTGGCTATAAAAAGAGCAAATTTCTGTCAGCAGGTTCCAATAAATACACCACTAGGTTCGTATAGGTAATCACACGATTTTTCTCGTTCAATTTGGAATTAATTTGCACGGGTGAGCTTTTTGAAAAACTCACAAGTGCAAATTAATTCCAGATTGAACGAGAAAAACCGTATCATTACTTATTAATAATATAAACATGAAAAAATTTCCGTGGAGAAAGTGCCGGAAGACCTTTCTTGAAGGCATTTTTTCTCATTCAAGAAAACGTTTTTCAAAGTTTCCGTACAAAATTTTCGTCATCATTTTACGTAATATCATTGGCTTCGAAAATGTGTGATTTGCACTGGTATTACCCTTTTTGAACCGGTGTTACACTTTTTGTACCGATGTGAACTTTATATGAAAGAATTCATATATGAATTGCGGTTGCAGATGAAAGTGAAGAATGATCATCGCAGTAAATTTTCCAATTTAAGCAATTGGAAAGAAGAACCAGGCTTCCTCTTTCCAATTGCTTAAATTGGAAAATTTACTGTGATGATCATTCTTCACTTGCATCTACAACCGCAGTTCATATGTGAATTATTTCATATAAAGTTCACATCATTTCACTCCTCACGGAAAGATATGAACCCAATTAATTGACCTCGCTCCTAATGTGTGGCTTCATAGCTCAGTTGGCAGAGCATCGCACCAGGTCGCGGAGGTCACGGGTTCGAATCCCGTTGAAGCCCTGATTTTTTCAGGCTTCTTCTTTCCAATTGCTTAAATTGGAAAATTTACTGCGATGATCATTCTTCACTTTCACTTTTTGTACTGGTGTTACACTTAAACTGCACGGCGCTCAGCTAATCAGAATTGAATAATTTTTTCATGTATATTATTATTACATAAATACATGCGGGGTTTTACTGTAACACAAATCTGGAAGGATGATCAACAGCCTCGGTTATCACTGATCATCACTGTCTTGGCTAGTGAAACATAAATTGCATGTTTTTCAAAGTTTCCGCACAAAATTTTCGTCATCATTTTACGTAATATCACTGGCTTCGAAAATTTCCTATTGTCTTTCAGCCAATCACAATCCAGAGTTACGATGTGTAATTTGCACTGGTGTTACACTTTTTGTACTGGTGTTACACTTGAACTGCACGGCTCTCAGCCAATCAGAATTGAGTAATTTTTTCATGTATACTATTATTACATAAATACATGCGGAGTTTTGCTGTAACACAAATCTGGAAGAATGATCAACAGCCTCGGTCATCACTGATCATCACTGTCTTGACTAGTAAAACATAAATTGCATCTAGCATGCATGGTTGTTACTGCCTATTGTTCAATACTTGTAAATTCACTGATATCTATGTGAAGTAAGGCCAATACACTATTATTAACCATTTCAGTGTTTCGCAAACAGAATAGAAGAAGGGGTGAATTAATTATAATTGAATTTCTTTTTGCTCACTAAAAGCATCTCCATGAACTATTGCCTTCCACGATGGATTTTAATTCATGGAACATCGTGTGGAGTTTGTGTTTTGGTTTATTAGCGACATTGATCGGTGTTGAAAATCTCCTTACCATCTGGATATTTCTTGAACAGAGACTTCGGAAACGCGCTCATTTTCTTTTGATTAGTTTGGCTGTTACTGACTTACTGGTTGGGCTGCTGACTGTTCCTCTGTACATAGCTATTAATACAATATCGTACTTGGGTCTGGCGTATCGTCTGGTGAGGTCGGTGTCCGAAGAGACAGTTTGCATGATGGCGTCATTTGACCACAACTACCAGAATCCTTCACTTTTTCTGTGTCTTGTGCTAATTAGGGCAATTGTTCTTTAAACCCCACTGGGAATTCAAAATTCAAATAATAAAGAAAAACGAAAGGAATTCTGGTGGTTGTAGTCAAATGACGACAACGTGCAAATCTGCCATTGACTGACATTTTTACTAAAGACGTTTCTGTGTCTCAAGAAAGACAGGAACAAAAGCAGGTATCTAGTTAGGCGTGTAGAGAGTTTTGTAGTGTGACAAAATTGAGTACATATCTATAACTGTTAGTTTAAGAAAAAAAAAATTGAAGAAAATTAGATATAATTGCTGTTTTGCCAAAGGCAACTTTTATATTGTAATAGAAAATTCATGTTATCCAGGAGCATCAAACTGTAATAAAATAAAAACTGTGAAAATAAAATGGAATTAATTCTTATAGAAATACTTGATTTCCTAATATTTTAGAACGGTTTAGAAATCTCTCTGCATTCAAAAATCCAATCTGTTTCCACCGGCAGCGTGGACTGAGAAACACTTTTCATTAGAATCTGAAATGACCGAAGATGACTCTCGCTTAGTTTGTCGTAACGTAAGTCACCAAGAACAGCTCTTTTTAGAAGTACCCTCACCTAGACGATCGCTCTAAATTCAGCTTAATATTCTGCAAGGATAATCTCCCGGGTTATATTATATAATACGGCTGGCGTTTGCCGTAATTAAAACTGATAATATACGGAATTTTGATTTGTGAGCAAAATAGCCATTTCTTCACAGTCCATGAACAGGCTCCCTATTGGGTTATAGGGCGAAAAGAGAAACCGGCGAGCACAGCTATTCAAGTGTGGACTGGGACAAGCAGAGCTTGCCGAGAGCAGTCTGGGACAAAAAAAAAAAACAAAATGGCGGGAGAGCCTGATCCATGATATCATGATCTGATTGGTTACATCACTGGTTGTTGACAGCTTTGAGATCTCGACAACGCTTGCAAATTGCCATATTTTTGCTGAGACCGCCGATTAACAAAGGAGGAATTCCTGGCGGCTTTGAGAAATTCATTGGAATATTTTTCTCATATTTTCTGGTTTGATGATATGAGCCACGATAGGACGTCAAAATCAATGTGCCCTTTAAGACAAATCTAAAACCTCCCTTCTAAACTCGAGAAGCAAAAAATTTAATTTAGCTAAACGTTCTGGATAGGTTAAATCACATTTCAAGATAAATTTGGTGTCACGTCTTTGAACACGCTTAAGGGCCTTGGTTTTTTCTTTAGAACACTGCATGGAAAGTTTGATCAGAAGCATGACAATTTGTTATTATTATTATCGTCCTCACGTAATGTTTCCTTAGAGTCCTTAGGGCCGAGACCAAACCATGGTCCTGGGGCACTAGGGGATAGCCAGTTTTTAGCTTGATAGCACCCTCCTCAAAATGTGTGCTGTACCTAGCAAGGTTATCTTTTGTAGTTCACTGATGCTTAATTGGCCGGGAATTCTTCCAAGATAAGTTTCTAGTCCCTTTTTGATAGCTCCAAGTGCTCCAATGATAACTGGTATCGTTTCCGTTCTCATGCCCCACATTCGGCTTGTTTCGATTTCCAAGTCCTTATATTTGGATAGTTTTTCACTGACTTATTATTATTATTATTATTATTATTATTATTATTATTATTATTCCAGACAGCTGAAAATCGAAACGGAAAACTGGTCAACTAATTATTATTATCGCTAGAGCATTTTGTTTACATTAAATTCAAGTTGAAATTTACCTTTGCAGCGAGACTGTTCTCCGTTAGCACTTAGACCTGTCACTTGGAACTAACTCTTCTATTAAAAAGGTAGGTTGAGTGGCTTTCTCAACTTCTCTACTGATTCTTTTTATTGCTCTAAGCAAAACATTGTTTTGTCGGTTAGTCAAAACTTGTTCGTTTTTTCCCTGTGCTAGAGTGGTTGCTGTTTGACAGCATCGCATTTACATTCAAGCCAGTTAAACAGTTAAAATTCAAAGGTGTTTTGCTCCCATTTCTGCGTCATTTTCGTTTCCACGTTACATCTCAAATAAGGAGATAAAGTACTCCAGTACTTCAGCACGAGAAACATCTTGCATGGCTTTACACCTGCTCTCTGTTATTTCACGCACTTAACGATAACTTCAACTTCTCCTTTGAAAGCAAGCCGTCGATACATCTCCTCTATTTTTATTCAAACTTCGTAAATTAAAAGCCATCAATTGACGTATAAAGTGAAATCTAACTAAAATACTTTGATTCCTTCCGTCTACGGCAAAAATTAGATTAAGTTCAACTCTTTTCGCAGATGCATGCTATTATTTCTCGCAAGTACAAGGTATTTTAAAAATTCACGCCCATTTCAGCGTCTATTAAAAGTAAGGCAATAGTGGAAATCTTGCTTAGGTTTTTAATATAAGTGAAGAGGCTGGGAAACGGTTCAACAGGGACTTTAATCTAGACTGCGTGCAGCCTCTTTCTTTTCCTAGCGTGCGACGTGTTTCGTTTCCCGGCGTTTTCAATCGAACCTCAAGAAGCGCAGCCCCTTTTCTATCCCTCTGATTTGCATAATCTTAACACAGTCATTTCAGGAATAAAAATCGGCTTCTCGGAGCCTAATTTTAATTCTTCCTCAAAATATCCATTACCTCAATTAATACAATATCTGAAAGCAGCAATTTTCATCGTTAACTTAGACTATAAGTCGGTGGCCGCAAGATATTAAAATATTGCTTCTACATTTAAGTATTGCAGCTGATAATGACATCAAAATTAATTTTATAATGGAACAAGTGTTATTGTCAGCATCAGCGGGCTTGCTGTCGTCCCGTGTACAAGATGGGACTTTGGAAGCCATGTTAAAAGGAAATCGTTTAAGTTATAACTTTACTAAAAATGTCCAACACCAGCAAATAGCCCGTAAATAATGGTGACAGAACTGAGTGGAGTCCAATTCGGTGCGCAATAATACGCGTGGTTAACAAAATTTGAGGACCGCGAAGCGGGAGTCTGATTTGTTTAATCACGAGAATGATTACAGACAGAATTGGACAACATGAGGTCCTGTTACCAATTAATCATAACCATTACAATAAATAGCAAACTATAATAACTAAAATTTCCGGAAAAAGAATTAGACAACAGCTTGAAAACTTACATAGCCTCCCTTGCAAACGCTCTTATTAGGGCTTGTCGCGCGTTCCTTTCTCAGTATGACGAGCCCTAAGAACGCGTGTGTGGGAGGTACTTGAAAACCGACCAGCAAGCAGCAACATGCACTGTACCATTTGCTTTTTTCTAAACCCTTCCTAAGATTTAGACCTTAAGTTTAAGGGTGGGGGGAAGAAAGGTTGAAGAAGACTAATGACGTGCAGTCTGTGCACTCACCTACGATTAACAAAGTACTGAGGCACTGCCAGCTTACATTTGTTGTATGCAACGTTTCTGTAATCAGTTTATCAGTTCTAGCATAATTTCATTTCAATTTGGTTTTCTTCACATAGGGTGCGAACTAGAAGGATCTCTAGGAACCATTGCCTTCAGTGATGGACTTTAATTCATGGAACATCGTGTGTTTTGGATTATTAGCGACAGTGATCGTTGTTGGAAATCTCCTTACCATCTGGATATTTCTCAAGCGGAGACTTCGCAAGCGCGCTCATTTTCTTTTGATTAGTTTGGCTGTTGCTGATTTACTGGTTGGGTTGCTGACTGTTCCTTTGTACATGGCGATTAATACAATATTGTGCTTGGGTCTGTCGAATTGTCTGCTGTGGTTCAGCTTGTACCAATTGACTGACATTTTTACTGGTATTGCCTCCATCTTCGCACTTGCCGCTATTTCCTTGGAGAGAATGTACGCCACAGGTTGGCCTTTTCGTCATATAACTCTAACCTTTCGTGTTTACATATTTGCTGTTGCCATGCCATGGATTTTCACAACAATTTTCACTTCTGTAAGGTTACTGCTTTACTTCTTTATCATAGCATTTGAAAACTACGTGTACTCTCTCATCTTGTTTCTTAGTACGCCTCTATTAGTGATGTGTATAGCATATTTTATTGTACGGAAGAAACAAATTACAATGATGGGTAACCGGAATCACGTGGTAAGAGAGACAAGATCAGCAAAAACGCTCTTTATTATTACTGCAGCTTGTCTTTTGACCTGGCTGCCATTTCAGATTCTGAATGTGTTGCTATACTTTGGTGTAATTAGAAATTTCCCTTACATAAACATAACTACTCGTATCATAAAGGTTTTTGCAATTCAGCAACTCGCTTGTAAACGTAATAATTTATCCATTCAGAATATCAGAATTTAAGAACTCCCTTCTTCAGATGCTTCCTTGTAGTATTAGTTCTCGTAATGTTAGAAGTAATGAAGCTCCCCCCTCCCCATATCTTCGTAGCCATATTCACCTTTCGACGTGTATATTTAGTGCTTTTAACGGTCATATGCAAGTAATATTCCGAACAATGCTGTACTTACAGTACAATGAAGCCGCCATGGTGTACTCTATTTTGCTATTCTGGATCTCGATATCTGATCAGGGTTCTTAGGAGAAGTTTTCACAGGCGTCCAATAAAGCAGAACAGGCGGTAGAAATTAAAGCGAGGCCCGAAAGGCCAGGCCATTTAGGGGGGGGGGGGGGGGTTGGGGAGCGTGCTGCCCCGGAAAATTTTGAAATTTCAGGTTGCCAAAGATGCGATTTCATGCATTTTGGGGGGCAAAGTGATACAGAAAATGAGTTGTTTATGATCATAAAATTAGATGTAGCAAGTATCGCTGTTTCACCTTTTTAAATACTACACGTCGGGTCAGCTGTCAAGACTTTCTAGTCACGCAATTGAAGCCTGAATGGCGTAGTTGACCGTGTATATTGTCAAGACCCTGGGAACTACTAAACAGGCCCTTCTCATGCGACTTTTCCAAGCTTTCTGGTGCTCATGGGATAGTCTCTGAAGGCTTCAGACTGAAACAGCGGGAAAGACGAAATCAAGACCTTTCTTTCGATGCCAAACACAACAGGAAAACTTGCAAAGTTTTGGTATGTCAGCGCGCTTTTCTTGCTAGACTGAGAGGCAATATGCTATGCTGCCGGTAAAAAGTAACCGGTTTGCTGTTGGCCATTATGTTCGAACGAAGAAAATACTTGCCCTTGAGTATGCCGAGGAGAGAGCTACGTTAAATAAAGAATTAATATATCAACAGCAGCGGATTCGGCGATTAACGGAAAAGGTAAGCCGGATATAAAAAAATATTTTTATAACAATGAAATGATAATAATTATTATATGGCAAGGTAGTCTTGAGGTAAATCCGAGCCGTCTGATTGGTTCTTTCTTGGTTGGGATTTCGCCATACGGACCGTTTCCATGGAAACGGTCATAAGCTGTGCATTTTTCATTTTCGAAAGCTGGCAAATTCAAAACAAGCATGACCTGAGTGCCATACCAGTTGTAAGTTCCCATATCATTGACATGCTATGGAGAAATGAGTTATGTATGTATTCAGGAACATGTACCTACAGTGTAGGAATGTATACATGTTCCTGCATGTTTGCACTGGGTGTCCTCTTTGGTCAGTGCAAAATAAAACAAAAAAGTTTGGAAGCTAAGTGCACTTGTTTTTTCTCCTTAATTCACCTTTATACACCTTCCTACACCTTCATTCACCTTCATACACCTCTATCCACCCTCATACATCTTCATTACTTTCATCCACCTCCATACACATTCATTCTCCTTTATTCACCTTCATCCACCTTCACACACCTTCATTCCTTCTCATATACCTTCATACACCTTTTATTACCTTCATCCACCTTCATTCACCTTCATACAACTTCATATACCTTCATTCACCTTCATCCACCTTCATACGCCTTCATTCACCTTCATACACCTCCATTTACCTTCATATATCGTTATTCACCTTCATACACCTTCATTCACCTTCATACACCTCCATGCACCTTCATTCGCCTTCATTCACCTTCATACACCTTCATCCACCTTCATACACCTTCATTCACCTTTATACACCTCCATTCACCTTCATACACCTTTATTCACCTTCATACACCTTTATTCACCTTCATACACCTCCATTCACCTTCATGCACCCTCATTCACCATTATGCACCTTCGTTCGCCTCCATTCACCTCCATTCACTTTCATTCTACACCTCCATTCACCTTCATATACCTTCATACACCTTGATTCACCTTCATCCATCTTCTTACAACTTCATTCCTTCTCATATACCTTCATACACCTTTCATTACCTTCATCCACCTTCATTCACCTTTATTCACCTTCATACACCTTCATTCACCTTCATCCATCTTCTTACAACTTCATTCCTTCTCATATACCTTCATACACCTTTCATTACCTTCATCCACCTTCATTCACCTTTATTCACCTTCATACACCTTCATTCACCTTCATACACCTCCATTCACCTTCATACACCTTCATTCGCCTTCATTAACCTTCATATACCATCATTCACCACCATTCACCTGCATATACCATCATACACCTTTATTACTGTTGTGTGTTACCCTCCATAAATAAAGTTGATTATGGTGATAATGATGATTATACACCCCCATACACCTTCATTCAAGTGCAGGAGGCTACCCAAAGTCAGCTCCTCGCTCCCAGGGTCCTCTTTATTCTTCCGTCGAGAGAGTACAAGAGAGAGGACCCTAGGAACGAGGTTGCAGGTGGTTAATTACAAAACAAAAATCAATTTTCTTTTCCGGACATATCCCGAAAGAAATTTAGACAACGACGCCGCCGAATCGTCATTAAAACAATGATAAAATTATACCAAAATGACGACGTCCACTAGGACACAAAAAGGCATACAGTCAAACCTGTAGTAAGAGGTCACCCTCTATTAGGCAATCACTTGTACTAACATACATAGATAAACTTTATTGAAAATCAGAAGTCGCTTCCCTTGATAACTGTGAAGTCGACTTCCATTTTCGTGTCAAGTTATTCTCTGCGTGATCCTAAAGATCCTAAGATCCTAAAAATCGCTGCTTCAATGTGTCGAAGATCTGAAAGTTGATTCATTTCGAATTACATGTAACTTCACTGTTTGATACGTAAAAAAACACGCATCGAGTCGACTGTCTTTTCACTGGGTTCCTTTCGCCAGTAGAAAGATGAAGAAGAAATCACGCGAGCGTAAATATACTTTGGTGCTTGTTGCATGAGTTTTAAAGTTAGCTTTGGCATATAATATGCGGAAATCCGACTACACTTTCTTTAATGAAATGGGAAATGCTTTTTAAGATGTTATTATGTTAGACATTACTATGGTTTTTCCTATTTTTGTCCGCCGGCATAACATTTCACTCACTCCCGCAAGATGGCGCCTTCCATGAAAAGTGACATAAACAATGACTTGCAGCCGAAATCAAGTTTGAGTTATTTGGCAACAACTAATAAAAATCAATTCTCCGATGTTTGATGTCCCTCAAATGTCAATGAGCTTAAATTAACTTCAAGTTTCTAAACCCAAATTAAAGCGCTCAATTTCTGATCTATTGATTACATTTGTTGCAATTGTTGCAAACATTGAATGCATGGCCATATCACGCGATCGCGAAAACACTCTCTCCGTAGACCATAATTCTAAAGGGAGAAAGGTCATATGGGAGCACCTGTAAAATGTGTCTTCCATCAGAAAGTTTCTGAATATATGCAATTTTTGAATGCTCAACATGTATATACGTAACAACCAGTAATCACAGATTATACTCCAAGGATAGATCGAATTTCTGCAGTTATGGTAAAAAACGTTTTCGAAACGTGTCTCAAAACATATATTTCAATTTGTATTTTTCTATAGACGTTTGTGCGGCCGTTGACAACTTACGCTGAAAAATCAACTTTTTAATTCGACGGCTTCCCAACAGAATTGTAATGTATGCAATCTCTCTTGGTTTCCACAGTTACTGAATGGTGCATCCGTCATTACTGATTTGCGTACCAATATTTTTGCCAGACCAGTCATTTGGTATTAATTCATTTCAACTGAGATCAATGAAGGGAACTTGACCAAATACACTTTATTTTAGTAGATTTTAATGTCTCTCAGTAATGGTAATTGCCTGAGAATTGTAAGTGTTTCTCGCTAAAGTTGTGAAAATTAATACCGACAACACGAATTCACAGGCAGGGTTACCAAAGGGGTTGTCTGGAAAACCCGAGTGGCGAATAGTCGCGAATAGCGAATAGTGCGAATAGTACGAATAGTCTCGAATAGTGCGAATAGTGGCGAACAGTCTCGAATAGTGGCGAAGAGTGGCGAATAATGGACAAATAGTGCCAAATAGTGGCCAAATTGAGGGAATTTGGTACCCAATTCTCCCGCTAAAAAGCATGGATGTTTATCAGTACAAAAGGTGTTTCTAAACGTAATTTCTTCTGTTTTCACCGCTGCAAAAGCGTAAATACGTCTTTATTAGGTTATCCTGGTGTTTTCTGTTTTCTTATTGTCGGCCCTAGCCTAAGTCCTGAGAAGAAACGGTAATAAATTTACTGAAATTCTTATGCTTGTTTGGATAACTAATTAACGCAAGATGTAGCTTAGATGTTGTTGTTTTTATAACCGGTTATCAGAGCAGCTCGTTTGTGTCTTTTCAGTTGATAAACTAATCACAGAGCACTTACCTCGCATTCGTATTTTGTTGTTTTTTCTTTTCTCTTTTTTTTTTTTTTTTCGCGTGATCAGTTTCAACGAACCCAGATCAGTGCTGAACTAAAGCGGTGACTTTTGACGACTATTCGCCACTATCCGTGACAGTTCAACACTATTCGCTATTCGAGTAATTTAGACACCCTGCTAAAGGTCAGGAAATGGTCAGGAAAAAGACATTTTCCCTATGAAAAAGGATTTGTTCAAAACTTGTCAGTCATAATGAATGGGTGGAAAGGAGGACTGCCCCTGACGGCAGGCTAGAAACCGTTACTATGTCTGTTGTTTATTTGGTTAGAGAAATTTACTTTTATCAAGGGAAAGTCAGAGAAAAGCATTGTTCCGGACCTCAAGTTTTGTCTCTAAATCAAATCCTTGCATTGTGGTAACAAATCATGTTTGGAATTCAAGACATAATTTATGTTAAATACATCAGAATTATTTTTGATATGTTTATATTTTTGCTTTTACACAATTTTAAAGTCCCAGTGTTGTCAACGAATAGTCCGAGCACGCTTTTCGTGCCTATCATGGTAAACACCTGACACCTTTAGTTTTCAGGGCTAAGCTCTGCAAAATGCCAACACAACTGAGAATAAGACACGTTGTGCATTTAAAACGCGGCGATGAATTTCAAGCTCCCGAAGACACATATTAAGTCTTTCCTTGGGGTTTTGATGATATCACAAAGGACCTCAAGAGTCAATTTCTTGAAAAGTATTCAACGAATTTCATTTGAAATACGTGTACTTTTTTACACGAAAATAACTAGCGACTGAGTGCGTGCTTTATTCGATATTTTTTTTATTGATATCATTGTATGCTCTATTGTTTGACGCACAGAAATCTCAATGAAATATTCTGATGCAGCAAACACTTTTCTAGCGGGTGGAATGAATTTTAATCGTGTATGTAAGGAAGTCTCAAAGGACATCCCGTTCATTTTAGTGTCAGAAAGCATCGTGCGTTGTGAGGGTGAACCAGTATCTTCGTCGATGTGCTCCCCTTCGCAGATAAGTATACGCTTTCGTTTTTTCATTTCATGACCTTGTTCGCTTTTCGCCTCGTTTCGCTACACTTGCCCTTTTCCGCAGTTTAGTGGTTTAGTTTAACCAGTTCGTTGAGCATTTTTTTACGTCCACACAGTGAAGAAATTGTTGAATACTGGGAGGGTGTGAAACTTTCGGAATAAAGAATTACCAAGTTCGTTTAGACAAGCACATCGGAATAGCAGGTTTGAAAGTTTCTTACTGAATACCCCATTTCAGAAATACTAGCTCTCTTGTTCGTCGTATTTGTAACTTAATGTTGTCCACGGCGGGTCTGAACTACAGGTCACATTCCACAGGTCAGAGTACAGAGTCACTGCGCTACAGATAAATAAACAGCACCAAGATTCAGTCTCCTAGCCCTAATTAGCCCTAGCACTATGCGAAAATGTTGTTTTAGATCGAGGGGAAACTTTTGGTATAGTTATTCATCAGTATTAAGGATTTCTACTCTTGCCCTGTGGAATGTGACCTGTGTTTTAGACCCGGCTTGTTGTCCATTGCTCCGATGCTCTGAGTTGCTAAGCGTATGAAGATCTGACTGACTTAATATCAACAGTTTTAAAGTTACGTCAATAATATTCCCTGAGAATTTAAATTCTTTTCTCATACAGGAACAGTTTGTTTCCATACAATTACTGCTCGTGAATGTTTTAATTGGAGTTTAATTCAGTCGGTTTTACTTTGAGAGCGACTTTGTTGAGATGTTATACAGCCATCCTTGTCCTCTGCCACACGATTGCTTTCTGATACATTTTCGGGTAAGTAATATCAAAATATTTGGTTAGAATTTCAGAAATAGAGGCAGATTTGAGTTATAATTGCATTCTGACTTTTGTTCATTTATCCTCATGTTTTCATAATTGTTCACATTTTCGTGAAATCAGAAATTACTTGACGAATGGAACCAATTTTGAGCAAACTTGCTTTGAATTCTGGCCAGAAAATAATCCTAAGAGAACATTAAAGAAATTTGTTAATGCAGGCGATATTGTCCAATGTTATATGGCCGGTTTCTAACTACCAAACTGATTGACCGACTGATAAGACCTCAAACTCAAAGGTGATATATTTTTGACAGTTTCCTCTCTCCTTCTGGCATTAGACGAACAGAGGGGAACCCAAAGGAAATGTAACCATTATGAGCATCCCTGTTCAGCTTTGAAGCTCCGTTCTCTCCTTATCAGTCTCTTCATGTTACGATCAACTCCAATTTCAGGTAAATTCTAGGTTTTCCTTTATATTTATTTTACAAGTATGACTTGACCTTGTTGCAAAGTCTGATTTAAAACTTCTGACTAAGATAGCTATCACGATAAATTGATTGTCATGCATGGTTCATTTTGACCCTTGCTACAATTTTATGATTTTTTTGTTCTAGTGTATGGTAATTTAAATTAAAATGTAACAGAAACCACCAGAATCCCAGACCTAACACGTTTGTACTATGTAAATTTTCTAGGCGAAAAGAAAGCCAGTCACCACTATAAAACGCATTTCTCTAGTCTCTTGATTTCAGGCTAGCGAATACAATGTAATATGCCTGAAAATAGCAACATTGTACAACTAACAAAAGACAGGACACCGGCTGAAAAGAAGACGGGCGTGGTATACGACATCACATGGAACGATTGCGGAGAGCATTACATTGGCGAGACAGCGAGAACTCTGGAGAAGCGACTGGGTGAATATCAGAAACAAACAACATCTGCAATCCGGGAACACCAGTCTCACGCCAACCACGAGATCGACTGGGAAGGAGTCAAGATTCCTGATAAAGAGTCGGTAGATATCAAAAGGAAAATCAAAGACGCCATCCATATCAGACGTCAACGCCCAACACTGAACAGAGACGGGGGCTATGATCTTCCCGGCATTTTTGACCATCTGTTGTCACGTGATTAAACAACTTGCATTCACGTGACAACGTGAGCTCACTTTAATCGCTGATGAAGACTGTGCGATACAGTCGAAAGCTTCGTTTACAAAAATTTTTCAGACCTTGTGACAAGAATAATTGTTCGTTTATTTATACACCAAGGTCAAGAATGAGCGTACATAGTCATAAACTGCAAGACTGTTCTATTGAATAAAAGAAGATTTACTTCATTTATTGACATTTGCTCTCTTTTTTCCAAGGTTGAACACAGAGTGCACGTGCATTGAGAGAAAATGCAGACATTTTAGATTGTAGTGTTTTGCCCTTCGCTTCGATGCAAGCAGACGACATCTGAAAGGTTTTATAATCAGATAAGCTCGTTGTCATTTTCTTAACTCTTCTGTCTTATACCATTTACAGCATCAGTCCAAGAAAGAAAATAATTGATTTTCTTTTATCATGTTGAGTACATCCTGAGGGAAATAACCAAAAGAACTGTCTTCATGTAGCAAAAAAACGAAAATAATTTTATACTGCTTTGTGCTTTCAAACGCTGCCTGAATAGCTTTTACGCTTTAAATATCTCTGTGAACCGCTAGCTCTGCATTGGTTTGACTAAATTCCTAAGCCTAACGCAGTTTTTAAAAGGCAGTACATGTATATCAAAGCTTCCTCTTTTCTTTTTCATACAGGTTTTAAAAAAGATATGCTGAGAGAAAACAAGTCCATTTTATGCGACAGTGCGTGGCTCTAATGTTCTTTGGTACAAAGTAAGTATTGCAAACATCTTGGTTCAGATAGACCAGATATTATCTTTGCAGTTTTCTATTCATTAACTGAGAAATGTTGTCTAAATGTACCACCAAAGCTCAGCAGTAACGTTCATAAAATATTTTTTGCCGGTGTTAGAAATTTATCTGCAACTTGCCTCACTTGGTTTCTGGAAAATTTATGAAACGAAGGACTGAAAATTTGCCAATGCAAGAAAAGCAACTTCGTTGGCTCTTGGACTCAGTGGTTTCAATCAGTAGTTCACTGCTTGCTAATGGCTGGAAACGCTTTTTCTCTACAATAAATCCAGCACCTCAAATTTTCCGTTTTTTTCGGTTTCAGTCCAAAGTCAATAAAATCTCCTTCCATGTCAATACATTTCAAAGTTTCTTGCAGAGAAAATCTTTAACTATTTTAATGTCCTCGGCAGAACCAGGAAGTTTGTTTGAGATTTGCCAGCCAACAAAAATTTAGTGTTTTCTTAAATAATTTTACCATACAGTATTGATACCTGCTTTAAGAAGTCACTGCAGAATTATCTGTTATTAAATTTGTAAGCACGTCTTGAATTTGTCGATGAAAAAAATGGTTCGTTTTATGTTTAATCTCCCTTTTTGCCAGGATATTGAAGAGAAAGTGTGGCCATATTGGATTGTAGTGTGTAATTCTTGAACGCTGGTGCGCTATGACATATTGGAAAAATCTTAATTCAGATAAGTTCACCCTTTCCTTATTTTACTTGAATTTGTCGTCGACCACTTTAATAACTGTGTCATTCCAAGTATCCTGTAGAGAAATCTAATCGGGAGGAGTGAAAGATGAAATTTTAATCCTGTGATGAGCGTGGGACAAAAAATTGAACGTCTCAGTCCGTAACGGGATTCGAACCCATAAACTCTTGGATACCGGTTGGGCAACGAGGAATTGTTCTGATGTCTGAACGAATTCTTAAAAGTAACACGATTGCGAGAGATTTGTTCATCAATTTCAATAAAGCAATGCTTTAGAAAAGCACTGTAAATGTGTATTTAGGGGCAAATATTCGAAATTAACACAACTGGAGATCCGATAATCGTTGAAAAGTAATTTAATTTGTTGTTTTTTGCTCTTTTTATCACCAGGTTGAATGCAAACATCGTTTCAATAGAAAGTGTTGCCATGCTGCATCAAAGTGTGTAAGCTCTCGAAGCCTGGTTCAAGTTGACAGCCACTGAGAACACCTTTTTTCAGGTAAGTCGCTTTCTTCTCTGTTTACCATTGAACGGTTTCAGTCCAAAGAGTGATCAGAGTCTGACCATGTAAATGCCTTCCTGACCCTTGTTATAAGTATCTCAGTTGGAAAGAAAATATTGGAATCAGGATATATTGTAACTAGTAAGAAGAATTTTACTTGAAGATTGGAGACTTGTCCAGTGACATAATGGAATCAAAGTTTAATAGAATAAAACAACATGCTGGTGTTAATTATTATAACTTTCGTAAGAACATTGTGAAACAGTAAGTGTTAAGTGATACAATTAACCAGCTATTTTGTTGATGTTTCCTTTCTTTCTAGGTTAAATGCCCTTTCAAAGAAATATTTAGTCATTTTGGATGGTAGTGTACTGGCTCTTGGACCCTGGCCTGGAAATATCTCACTTCAGATAAGTCGTTTTCTTGTTTCTCTAGTCGTTTACCATTAACGGATTCAGTCCAAGAGTGATCAAAATATAACCTCATCGTACCTCGTTGCGTTGTAAAGTACGTTACAAAGGCAATGTTACCAAATTCATAAACTAAGAACAAAAGAAGTGTGTGACAATCAATTAGGAAAATTAATATTTTGAGTTTGAGACTGAAGTGAAAGGTTGAACATCGCAATTTATTATTTTAAAGGAGAACTTGAAACGACTAAATATTCTCCGCAATGCAAAATTGAAGTGCTTTATCCTGACATTTTGAATTCAAATTTAACAGAATAAAAACGTGGTTGTGGTACTAGAAATTGTTACAAATTCATTTTGATATAAACATTGTGAAAAACAAAGATTCTAAAGTAGCATTTCAGCTTACTCTCGGCTTGGCTTTGCGAACGAAGATTTAAGGAAGTGATCCACTTATGCTGCAGACAGAGAACCATGTACGACAATTTACGAGAAAATTCCAATTTAATAGTACAATGATAATTTGCAGTGCGAACAATGCTTTCCTTATACGAGGCCGCAAATGAACTTTAAAGGCGATTCATTTAGAGAACGAATTGCTCAAAATCAAATGTGTTTTAAAATAGTATTGTCAGGCATTCAAGAACGAACAGCAACTTAATTTATAACGACTGATAGAGCTCATGACTTTATCGGCATGACAATTCTAATTGCGCTTTGGTGAACACGATCATTTTTTGGTCATCAATGTTCCAAGCTTGACCAAAATCTATATAAACATGCACTACTTTTTCGTCTGTGTAACTGATATAAGTACAGTGTTAAACATGGAGGCGAATGAAAAAATATCATCGCCTAGGGCAAATTAGTGTCTTGCTACACCATTTAATATGGAAAATTAACGTTTAGAACACCGAAAACAGAATTAATTTTTCAGGTGGCTGAAAATATTTACGAGTGTTCTTTGGTTTCGATACGTACTTGCATGTGTCCGGGCACAAGTGGGCTCAAGCCTTGAGAGAAATGTCATGTTTTCGATGTAGCGATGTTTCACTGACATAGATTTCAAAGTGTAGTTTGAGTATTTTCTTCTTCTCAAGAAAACAACAGTTTGTTGTATGTGAATAAAGTTTTTGTGTCAGTATTCAAGCAAACAACAAACAAATAACATTCCAGCTAGAATAAATATGTGACGCTAGTCTCGCAGGGTAGCTAAAATGATAAATTGAAGTAATGGTCGATACATTTTAAAACAAACAGCACAAAAAAAAATGGACCCAGAGAAATATGGATAAATAAAACAAGTACACAGGTCAAAAGGTGTCAAAACTACTGTTTACAAATATGAAATGTAATAATGAAATGGAAAATAGATAAAATAGAATCGAAAACTTTAGAAAACTTTGAATTTACATGGTATGTTAATTGCTGCACGCGCAGTCTCCCGCTTCCTCTATGTCGTTTTCCGTAAAAAGTAAACAATCTTCAATCTAAGCAGGAGCCATAACCGGGGACGGAGACCGTAAGTCTCGGGATCTGCGCGCACCTATTGATAAGGGGCACTTTTGCTATTTTTAGAACAAATTGCGCCACCCTGACGACATACATCCGCGCGGATCCACGCAAATGTCGTGGGTTCTCGCGTGGATGTTGTCTAAAGAATAAAGTTTATGTAAGAAATCTCTCTACTCTGGTATCGAGGTAATTTGTGAATTTCTCAAACAGTGCTTAATCATAACCAAAACCTGTTTTTGATAGTTTCTTATTATTTCTGCTCGTTTGGCAAGTTTGCAAAAATTTTTGGAAGGAAAGTCTGACGCGTACAAGTAGCTCCAGGGCGTGCACTTTAAAGTCCGAGTCGGTGTTTTCAATTGTAGCTAATTGGCAACAAATCTTGACAGAGATTTCTTTCGTTATCTTTTGTGCTGAGATTCTGCAACAATATTCACCAACGCCAAAAGGCTACTATCATGTGTGTTTCTTCAACGTAGTGAAATTTTACACAGCTGCGAAATAAAATAGACAAGGAGTTTTGATAACTCAGCCAATAAAATCGAAATCGTTATTCCAGTTGATTAAAGAAAGCGTCATCGTAACTTTGCTGATTATTCCTGCTGTATTCACATATTTTCAGCTAAGTAGTTTAATATGTTCTCAAACATTTATCAACCTTCAACATAGTTAAAAACTAGAGATATTATTGCGGAAGTCCAATTTGTCATGTGTACTGACTGTACAAAACACGCATCGGCTGGCGCTCTTATTCATCGACAACAGAAAATTTACTGAATTTTTACACGACCAAAGCCTAGCCGTATCTACAGCCGTAAACTTATTGGGCCTGGATGAAATATCAAGTGTTGCTTACAATTCAGGCAAAATGCAAACTTTACTACTTTTCGGTGGTGGCAAGAGGAGGGAAACTTTGAAGTCCTAAAACGCTGCAATATCCAAATTTTTCCGACTAGTTTTTTGCCGTGTTACGGAAAAGCTGTTAATCTTCAGCATATGTGAAATTTAGAGTGGAGTAATGTGGAACTCTTTTCTTTTAATAGTTTTGGGTCGTACGTGAAGTACACCCCTAGTGCTTTAATTGGCTCGTTAGGCCATTTAATGCCAAACGGTTGTGCTTTGTTTCCTTTTGATGAACCAATCCACATACCCTCGGTTTTTGTGTTATTGATCTTGAGGCCTGAGATATTCTTAAAAAGGTCTAATACTTGAAATAGTACTTTGGCCGAGCTAGTGTTGGCGAGCATTGCTGTTGTGTCATCAGCGTATTGTAATAGTTTAGTCTCTTCCTTGCCAATAGAGATACCCTTTATAGCTGGATTTTGACGAATGGCAATTGCTAACGTTTCTACGGCTACAATGAAAAGATAAGGAGAAAGTGGATCTCCCTGTCTAACGCCTCGTTCAAGTTTGAAAGGTTTTGAAATCATGCCGTTGTTAATTATGCAGCTTTGTATGTTTTTGTAGAACAGTTTTACCCAGCGGAGAAAGTAGGAACCAAAATTAAAAGCTTCAAGGCATTTAAAAAGGAAATCCCATTCAATACTATCGAATGCCTTTTGAAAATCAATGAAAATCATTAAACCAGGGATGTTTTCTTTAACAGTCGAATCCATAATATCATAGATAGAGCGAATGGTTTCGCCGATAAAACGATCTTTAATATACCCTGTTTGATTATGATGAATGATATAAGGTAAGACATTTTTAATTCTCGAGGCTATTACCTTAGACATAATTTTCGCGTCCACGTTAACAAGAGAAATTGGGCGCCAATTTTCAATGAGAGAACGATCTTTACCTCTTTTTTCTATGAGTGTGATAAACGCTTGCTTTTGAGATTGGGACATCTCTCCTTTTTCGAAACAATCATTAACACATCTAATAAAGCAATCGCTGATTAAAGGCCAAAATTTTTTGTAGAACTCGATCGGAATTCCATCGTTCCCTGGAGTTTTGTTGTCTTGAAAAGTATCGAGAAGACGTAAACATTCCTCCGAAGAGATTTTACCTTCACATGATTTTTTTTTGCTCTTCAGTTAATGTAGAAATATTTAAATCATTTAAAAAGGAATCAATTTTAAGTTCAATGTCCGGAAGAATATTATAAGTCTTATACAAATCACAGTAGAATTGTTCTACTTCCTTTAGTATACAGAATGGATCCGTTTTGATTGCCCCGTTTATATGCAGTTTTCGTATGTGTTTCTTAACGTGATTTCTTTTTTCTAAGTTTAAGAAGTATTTTGTACTCTTCTCGCCTTGTTCGTGCCATCTGGCGCGTGCTCGCACAATAATTCCTTTTGTTTTCTCTTCGTAAAATGATTCTAATTGTTTCTGAGCTGCATCTAACAGGGTTGCATTGTTGTCGCTAGGGTTGGTTTCAGCAGCTTCTTTCGCTACATTAAGTTTGTTTTGGAGTTTTGTTTCTGTTTCATTTCTTTGCTTTGATCTTCTTTTGGAGTGACGGATAGCGTGGGCTCTTATGTTATATTTGATCCAATCCCACACACATCGATCATCAGAAAGTTCTTCCCGTCCTTCATTGAACGTTTGGATAGTATTAAAAAACTTATCAACATCTGGTCCTCTGGTCCTCTAGAGGATTATCTGTGTACGGCAAGGTTACAATCATCAAATCATTTCTTATTCCAAAGTTTGTTTATGTCTGCTCGGTACTGCCTACACCTAAAGAATTAGTGAAAGAATTGAATCAACTGTTATTCAAATTTTTATGGAATGGGACGGATAAGGTCACTCGAGTTTCGGCTATAAATAAATACGAGGAAGGTGGTTTAAAAATGATTGATATAAATTGCATGATTAAGTCTTTAAGGCTGGCATGGATAAAACGTATATTTGATGACAACAACGGAACATGGAAATCATATCTAAAACACTTGCTGGATCCCATGGTAGGGTTTTTCTTTTTAAATTGTAACTATGATATAAAGGATTACAACATCTTCTCTCAGTTCTATAGTGAAATGCTCTCATGGTAGTCGGAGTTGCGTGATTCCTTTGCCTATCAACGAGATTGGCAAAATATTATTTGGAATAATAAGGAAATTCGTATCGAAAAAAGACCAGTCTTCTACAAAAAGTATTTTGAGGCGGGAGTGATTCGTATCCAAGACCTACATTTTGATTTAACTATAAATGACGCACTCAGCCACTGGTCTGACAAGATAGCCAATATTAGTTATTTGCAATGGGCTGGCCTTCGCCATTCTATACCGTCCTTTTTAAAGAAAATCATTTCCTGTCCATCTTTAGCTCCTCCATCCTTCTTTATTGACGACAACATCTTCGACGTCAGAAAAAAGAAATCAAAAGACTATTACTCACTTCTTGTTCGCAAAATAGCACAATTGCCTAATATCATAAACAAACTGCAGAACGATTTTAACTTTTCTATCGATCAGCTGAGACAAATCTTCAGTCTGCCACACTCTGTTGTTCTTGAGTCTTATGTGAAAGGATTTCAATTCAAAGTGCTCAACTCTATTCTGTACACTAATTCAAAATTACACAAAATAGGCTTTAAAACAAACGATCTATGTTCATTTTGCAAGGCAGAACCAGAAACTTTATACCACCTACTTTATCATTGCTCCTTTGTTAAACGATTCTGGAGTGAGTTTCAAGGTTACTGGCACCAAATCTCAAATCAGCAGGTTCATCTTTCCCTCCAAGATGTTTTATTTGGAATATTATCCAAACCATGCCCTTTACTCAACTTACTGAACTATTTTATAATCATTGGTAAACTACTTATATGGGACTGTAGAAGATGCCAAATTCAACCCACAATTCAAGGATTTCGTACTAAAATTGCCATCAAATATGAATAGGAAAGTAAGATCAAAAAGAAAGATTATTTTAAAAAAAAGTGGGTACTAATCCCAAATTAATTTATGTATTATTTCATTTTTTTTGTTAATCACGTAGATGGTGTTATTATTATTTGAACTTTTTGAACAGCATGACAACTGTAACTGTTTTTTTTTTTCTCTCTCTTTTTCTTTCTTCTTTTTGCATGATTAAAAGCACAAAGCTAATTAAAATATTCTCCCTTCTGCTGTATCTCTTAATTTTCAAGCTTTGTAGTATTGTTAGTATTAATTTTTGTGAGCAATGTAATCGCGTTTGTATATTTCATGCGAATAATCTATTAGTAAATAATCTCGGTACTGTTAGTTAATATATAAGTGTGTTCCTCATCATTGTATATTGTAGAGTTGTTATCGTAAGCTAATTATATATTTATTTTTGGTTGTAAGTTAATTGTAGATATTTTATTCTTCTGTAAGTAACTTTAATGTAAGTAACGTATGTTATTGGTAAATAAAAAAAAAAAAATGTGGAACTCTTGCAAAAGAAACAGCGGAATACGACTTGGTCTGAGTGATATGAAACGGGACATACCTAAATTCGACACTGCCTTACTTCAGTCGAATTGGAGCAGCTTACGACGAAATACTTGAGCAAAACTCCAACAGACATAAACGTATTGAGTTGTGGGCCAGAAGTATAAAACATGTCGGGAATTTCGGATGCCATTTCCCCCGCGCTACAACCGCAAAAATCCTCGCAGCATGTACGCGCGCTCTCCGCACACGATGGCGCAATTTGTTCTAAAAATAGAAAAATTGTCCCATATTATAGGGACAGCCTCAATACTAGAAATGGCGCGTGCTTACGGTCTCCGTCCCCGATTATGGCTCCTGATCTAAGCTCATTTTAGCAACTCAGTGTATAATTTTCACATCGATTCGACATAGGGAAGATTAGAACAAAGTTATTGCATTGAAAAACGTTATTATCAGAAGTTAGAAACTAGTCTCACTTATTGCAGGAACCGTGATTTTACAAGAAGTATTTACAAGCAGTATTACTGAGGAAAGGTTTCAAGACATAATTATCATTAAGGTTTAATTTTTGCTTTGGAACTTTTAAACAAACGTTTTGAATTTTAATCATATTCGTCTATCCTTTTCATCTTTTATATGGAGTTCTTAAAAATGAAACAAATTTTAGAACATGCAAAGGGTGAAGGTTAACTGAGAGTGTCTCCTTCCATGTCCATCAAATTATAAATGCGGTATAGAAATAAAACATACATGCAGTATGTGGTGCTTAATCATCTAGGAATGTTAATTTTCGTGCGATAACTTGTCAGGTAAAAATGATATCGTGTTTTTGAAAAGGAAATCCATCTTGGATTTCAAAATTTTGCAAATATGTCAAAAAGTTTGAAAATACTAAAAAATATGGCGGTTCAATTTTTTTTTTTTAATAAAGACTTTGTAAAAACCAAAACAATCTCTAAGACATAGACTTGAGCTTAGAAAAGTGCACCAAAATTCATAAAACACCTTTGAGTGTGCTTGTTTGCCACAGGAACGTCAAGAAAAGCAATGAACTAATTGACACAACAAAACGTTCCCTGATTGTTTTAACGAGGAGTTACCAAGTTTAGTTATTTATATTGACCTGCGTCAGTTTCCATTGTTTTAACTTTATCAAGATACCGGAAAGAGCATTGACCTAAATCCTGTTTCGAGACGCATTGGCAATAATTAAAGTGAGATAAGAAAGTACTTAAACGCAATACATTTTAACATAGTTAATAGAGGGAAATGGTTATGAATCATGGCAAATTTATTTGTTGTATGTTTTTGTTGGCTGTTTGGGGCGGGGGGGGGGGGGGTTGAACCTGCGCAAAATCTGGAAAAAATACAAAAAGTGGTTATGTGTGCTCATACAACTAACCAATAGAAACATCGCGATTACGTAATTCATGCACAGTCTAGGAGCATAAAACAAAAAGATATACAGAGTCAAAGACCCTCCAACATAACTCTTAGTCTGTTGTTTGCTTTTTTGATGTTTGCTGGGATTCTTAACCATTCCCTCTATTAACTATGATTTGAACAAATACAACTGTCTTAAGGATATGCTTGAAATTGTATCGATGACCTATAAGAAACTGGAACCGAGAGTCAAACACGTAACCGTGAGGAAATTTAGTCGTGGACATGTTAACAGGTCGTTAATAATTTGCAGCAGGAAATTATTTCACATCATTGCTGATAAAGGCTGTATTTTTACCCCGCACTTGCAAGTCTATTTCTTAGCTGGTTGGTAATAGCAGATCGAGTTTTGATGTTGTTTCCGAAGCAATATTTGTTTTTCAACTCCTTGGCAGGCAAGTGTACTATGGTTTCTGATAGTTAAATAAGCGACGCTTTGGTAAGCAGTGAAAACACAAGGTCAATTTGCAAGGACCGACGTAACCTAATGAAAAAAGAAGTACCGGGTCCTGTCCCTATAAAGGATGTAATTGGACTTGGTGATGTCGGACAACTGACAAAAACGCTAGGCTGATAAAAAGGTTTGAGAACGACATAATCAATTCATATATTTCGAAAAGCTTAAAAAACGTCCAGTACCTTGAAAAGATTGCAGAGGCTTTGTTTTTGATTTTTCGGTTTTACGTTCTTTTATCAATAATATCAATACTTTTGAAGCATGAATCAGTGGTAGCCTATTAAAAGTTAAAGGAACACAGTCAGCTGGAGCACATGCGCATTAGATACCATTTGATTTCATAGTTAATTTGCATATCACAGAGACAGGATCCAAACTGTTTTCAACCAAATATGATACAAAAACTATCATGGGATGAGCAAAAATCCCACTCAAAAACAGGTTTTTCAGTAAACGATTGAAAACCAAGCAAAACACTGGGAAGATTGAAGCGGATTTCTATATGTACTCGACGAGTATCTTTGATTTCAGGTTGAGGTGAACTTTTTCAAAGTGAGAAAACTAGTGTCCAGGTCAGCGCGGTCCCAAAGCCGACTGTGTCCCTTTAAGGATACCAAAAACATGAAAAACCATCTTTAACAAGAGGTGCTGTTTTCTGTAAGCGATAATTCAATCAAGTATTGACACAGCGGAGCAGGGCTTAAGTTTTGTATCACTCGACTTCAGTTTGCAGAGAAATATTGAGCCACGGCCCATCCAAGGATGCGAATAAGACAAGTGGAAATGAATATGTCAGTTTCTTTCTTAAGATTTGTTAAGTGCAGCTCAGAACACCTGAAAAAAGACATTAAATGCAAGTCATTTCTTCCCTACTGGTTCAGATCGAGGCAGAGCGTGTTGTTGATCATAAGTAAGGAAACAAGGTCGTGTCAACATGCCAGCAGAAGTAAATAGTTGCTGCAAAGTTAAAGTTTTAACTTTGAAAATGAAATTTGCAATTTTAACTTTAAAATTTCTAGGTCCAAAAATGTTTTCTAACAAAAGAATTCACAAAGTCAAATGAGTCTTCATAATGATTTCATGAAAACGTTTTATTGTGATCACTCTTGATCATTATGTAAGAATTAATAACCAACAGTTATTGTGCTAGGCAACGGTACCGTAATCTGTTTATCATTAGTGCAAATCTACCGGATTATACTAATGCAATACTGCATTCTGATTGGCTAGGGTATATCTTGTACGATCATCCATTACTATTCAGTGGTTGAAGATGTCTGCAAAATAGGGACATTTTTTCTCGTCTCACCGAAGTTTCGGAAGAGGACTTAGAAACATTGAATGGATAATCAAATTCTCCAGAAGGCTCAGTGAAACAAGGCCATTTGCTGTCACAGCACTCGAAATTTCAGAAAACAAACTGATAATCGCTCGGACAAAGCTGAAAGATGGACTCAAAAGACAGTTCATTCTGCGCTCGATAACACTATGGTGACGTTTTAAAGTGTAGAGATTTAATTGGCAATCATTTAGTAAGAGTTCTATATTTAAAAAACTAGTTTATTTTGCTTAGTATTTGTTTATTTTTTTTTTCTGAAGCCAAAAGCTAGCGTTACCTTGTGAACATTTCATTATATATGTAAGCACCGTAAGTTTTATTTGGAAAGAAAATATAGAACAAGTAGGAGAGTATCGCAGCAGCACCCTCACTCCGATAGTTCATCACATAATAATACATGTTGATTCTGCGTGACACATTCTGATGAACTGTTAATATTTGATTCGATCAACAGGTAGCCTGGGGAATAGTAAAGAAAGTGAACAATGATACACCACAGCGAACAACTGGTTAAAAGACAAATGCAGAAACACTTTCAAAGAAATTCGCTTTGAGCTTGGAAATAAACTTTAAGAAAAGCACCTGTACTCCGTTTATCGTAAATCTGTCGATCCTCATAGTAAGTTAGGATGGAATAGTTGATTAACAAATGAAGCGGACGTGAATATATATAATATCAAGTCTGTATGAGGGAAGAATAAAAAGATAGAGATTTTCGCAAATAATGAAAGTAAACTTAGCTGATGTAAGGAAGGTGCAAAGAGCAAATTAAAGACTAGACTCCAATAAGCTCTTACACCTTCCTGTGATAAAATATTATTTAGAAAATAACTGTAGAAAAAAATACGCCGCAGAACCAGAAAGGTGAATGCGGTTAAACCTGCGTCGTTGTCCTTTACTTTGCATTTAAATTCAGTTTAATCCAAAGAACATTGCTCATTCCCAAAGCAGAGGGCAATGCCAGAAAAAAATCGTCAGATAATAAAAAAAATCGTGAGATACCCTACACAAGCCATTGTGCACAGTAGTTTATCTTCGGCCAAAAATCCCCCACCATCTTACAGGGGAAGATTGTTCAAAGATTCTTAATTCCTGTCCCCCAAAAACCCCCACTCCCCTGAATGAAACAATCACGAAGGAGGATTAAATTTCGTCCATAATCCTTTACTTTCCTAGAGATAATATTTAGAGAGGAAGTTTAACTCTCATCCATAATCCTCCACTCGTCCTTTAAAGTTCAAAAAGGGCTTCTAATATGAGGTAGACTTCCTCCCAAAGTACTTTTCTCTGAGAGGGTTAAGAAGTAGCGGTAAGACTAAACTACATTGTGTCGATACTATGGGCATAAATAAGCAGTCTAGTCTTTAAGCCATTTCCTAAACCTTGACCATCTTAAAGAAAATTACTTTGGGAGGAAGTTTTACTCAAAATGTAACCACTTTTGAATTTTAAGGAAAGATTAAGAGATTATGGTTAGATATACACTTCCCTCCAAATCTTCATCCTAGGAAAGTAGGGGATTATGGAAGAAATTTATTCCTCACGCGCGATTGTTTCATTCAGTGGAGTGAAGGTTTGAGGAAAAGAAATTAATGCTCTTCGAACAATATTCTGCGGTAAGAGAGTGGGGAATTTTGGCCAAACAAAAAACCACTGTGCCCAAAACATCGTGTCACTGACGATTTTCTTAAGGTATTGTGCTCCGCTTTGGGAATAGAAAATGTATCTTGGATTCAACTCAATTTAAATGCAAAGTAAGTCTCCTTCCAAGAAAGGTAGAGGATAAACAATGTTAATAATAAAAGCATTTGCACCTTCTTTGTTACGATTTCAGGAGTCATTACCTAAATTGAATATATGAATAAATTAACCGTGGAAAGAGTCATCTTGCTCCCTACTACCTCCTCTGTGGAGGAGGAAGGAGGGAAAAAGAGTCATCTTGCTCCCTACTACCTCCTCTGTGGAGGAGGAAGGAGGGAAAAAGAGTCATCTTGCTCCCTACTACCTCCTCTGTGGAGGAGGAAGGAGGGAAAAAGAGTCATCTTGCTCCCTACTACCTCCTCTGTGGAGGAGGAAGGAGGGAAAAAGAGTCATCTTGCTCCCTACTACCTCCTCTGTGGAGGAGGAAGGAGGGAAAAAGAGTCATCTTGCTCCCTACTACCTCCTCTGTGGAGGAGGAAGGAGGGAAAAAGAGTCATCTTGCTCCCTACTACCTCCTCTGTGGAGGAGGAAGGAGGGAAAAAGAGTCATCTTGCTCCCTACTACCTCCTCTGTGGAGGAGGAAGGAGGGAAAAAGAGTCATCTTGCTCCCTACTACCTCCTCTGTGGAGGAGGAAGGAGGGAAAAAGAGTCATCTTGCTCCCTACTACCTCCTCTGTGGAGGAGGAAGGAGGGAAAAAGAGTCATCTTGCTCCCTACTACCTCCTCTGTGGAGGAGGAAGGAGGGAAAAAGAGTCATCTTGCTCCCTACTACCTCCTCTGTGGAGGAGGAAGGAGGGAAAAAGAGTCATCTTGCTCCCTACTACCTCCTCTGTGGAGGAGGAAGGAGGGAAAAAGAGTCATCTTGCTCCCTACTACCTCCTCTGTGGAGGAGGAAGGAGGGAAAAAGAGTCATCTTGCTCCCTACTACCTCCTCTGTGGAGGAGGAAGGAGGGAAAAAGAGTCATCTTGCTCCCTACTACCTCCTCTGTGGAGGAGGAAGGAGGGAAAAAGAGTCATCTTGCTCCCTACTACCTCCTCTGTGGAGGAGGAAGGAGGGAAAAAGAGTCATCTTGCTCCCTACTACCTCCTCTGTGGAGGAGGAAGGAGGGAAAAAGAGTCATCTTGCTCCCTACTACCTCCTCTGTGGAGGAGGAAGGAGGGAAAAAGAGTCATCTTGCTCCCTACTACCTCCTCTGTGGAGGAGGAAGGAGGGAAAAAGAGTCATCTTGCTCCCTACTACCTCCTCTGTGGAGGAGGAAGGAGGGAAAAAGAGTCATCTTGCTCCCTACTACCTCCTCTGTGGAGGAGGAAGGAGGGAAAAAGAGTCATCTTGCTCCCTACTACCTCCTCTGTGGAGGAGGAAGGAGGGAAAAAGAGTCATCTTGCTCCCTACTACCTCCTCTGTGGAGGAGGAAGGAGGGAAAAAGAGTCATCTTGCTCCCTACTACCTCCTCTGTGGAGGAGGAAGGAGGGAAAAAGAGTCATCTTGCTCCCTACTACCTCCTCTGTGGAGGAGGAAGGAGGGAAAAAGAGTCATCTTGCTCCCTACTACCTCCTCTGTGGAGGAGGAAGGAGGGAAAAAGAGTCATCTTGCTCCCTACTACCTCCTCTGTGGAGGAGGAAGGAGGGAAAAAGAGTCATCTTGCTCCCTACTACCTCCTCTGTGGAGGAGGAAGGAGGGAAAAAGAGTCATCTTGCTCCCTACTACCTCCTCTGTGGAGGAGGAAGGAGGGAAAAAGAGTCATCTTGCTCCCTACTACCTCCTCTGTGGAGGAGGAAGGAGGGAAAAAGAGTCATCTTGCTCCCTACTACCTCCTCTGTGGAGGAGGAAGGAGGGAAAAAGAGTCATCTTGCTCCCTACTACCTCCTCTGTGGAGGAGGAAGGAGGGAAAAAGAGTCATCTTGCTCCCTACTACCTCCTCTGTGGAGGAGGAAGGAGGGAAAAAGAGTCATCTTGCTCCCTACTACCTCCTCTGTGGAGGAGGAAGGAGGGAAAAAGAGTCATCTTGCTCCCTACTACCTCCTCTGTGGAGGAGGAAGGAGGGAAAAAGAGTCATCTTGCTCCCTACTACCTCCTCTGTGGAGGAGGAAGGAGGGAAAAAGAGTCATCTTGCTCCCTACTACCTCCTCTGTGGAGGAGGAAGGAGGGAAAAAGAGTCATCTTGCTCCCTACTACCTCCTCTGTGGAGGAGGAAGGAGGGAAAAAGAGTCATCTTGCTCCCTACTACCTCCTCTGTGGAGGAGGAAGGAGGGAAAAAGAGTCATCTTGCTCCCTACTACCTCCTCTGTGGAGGAGGAAGGAGGGAAAAAGAGTCATCTTGCTCCCTACTACCTCCTCTGTGGAGGAGGAAGGAGGGAAAAAGAGTCATCTTGCTCCCTACTACCTCCTCTGTGGAGGAGGAAGGAGGGAAAAAGAGTCATCTTGCTCCCTACTACCTCCTCTGTGGAGGAGGAAGGAGGGAAAAAGAGTCATCTTGCTCCCTACTACCTCCTCTGTGGAGGAGGAAGGAGGGAAAAAGAGTCATCTTGCTCCCTACTACCTCCTCTGTGGAGGAGGAAGGAGGGAAAAAGAGTCATCTTGCTCCCTACTACCTCCTCTGTGGAGGAGGAAGGAGGGAAAAAGAGTCATCTTGCTCCCTACTACCTCCTCTGTGGAGGAGGAAGGAGGGAAAAAGAGTCATCTTGCTCCCTACTACCTCCTCTGTGGAGGAGGAAGGAGGGAAAAAGAGTCATCTTGCTCCCTACTACCTCCTCTGTGGAGGAGGAAGGAGGGAAAAAGAGTCATCTTGCTCCCTACTACCTCCTCTGTGGAGGAGGAAGGAGGGAAAAAGAGTCATCTTGCTCCCTACTACCTCCTCTGTGGAGGAGGAAGGAGGGAAAAAGAGTCATCTTGCTCCCTACTACCTCCTCTGTGGAGGAGGAAGGAGGGAAAAAGAGTCATCTTGCTCCCTACTACCTCCTCTGTGGAGGAGGAAGGAGGGAAAAAGAGTCATCTTGCTCCCTACTACCTCCTCTGTGGAGGAGGAAGGAGGGAAAAAGAGTCATCTTGCTCCCTACTACCTCCTCTGTGGAGGAGGAAGGAGGGAAAAAGAGTCATCTTGCTCCCTACTACCTCCTCTGTGGAGGAGGAAGGAGGGAAAAAGAGT
Organism: Orbicella faveolata; assembly: GCF_042242905.1. Taxonomy (NCBI): domain Eukaryota; kingdom Metazoa; phylum Cnidaria; class Anthozoa; order Scleractinia; family Merulinidae; genus Orbicella; species Orbicella faveolata. Next base: position 1,370,758 of record NW_028301576.1, on the reverse strand, counting down.
CATCTTGCTCCCTACTACCTCCTCTGTGGAGGAGGAAGGAGGGAAAAAGAGTCATCTTGCTCCCTACTACCTCCTCTGTGGAGGAGGAAGGAGGGAAAAAGAGTCATCTTGCTCCCTACTACCTCCTCTGTGGAGGAGGAAGGAGGGAAAAAGAGTCATCTTGCTCCCTACTACCTCCTCTGTGGAGGAGGAAGGAGGGAAAAAGAGTCATCTTGCTCCCTACTACCTCCTCTGTGGAGGAGGAAGGAGGGAAAAAGAGTCATCTTGCTCCCTACTACCTCCTCTGTGGAGGAGGAAGGAGGGAAAAAGAGTCATCTTGCTCCCTACTACCTCCTCTGTGGAGGAGGAAGGAGGGAAAAAGAGTCATCTTGCTCCCTACTACCTCCTCTGTGGAGGAGGAAGGAGGGAAAAAGAGTCATCTTGCTCCCTACTACCTCCTCTGTGGAGGAGGAAGGAGGGAAAAAGAGTCATCTTGCTCCCTACTACCTCCTCTGTGGAGGAGGAAGGAGGGAAAAAGAGTCATCTTGCTCCCTACTACCTCCTCTGTGGAGGAGGAAGGAGGGAAAAAGAGTCATCTTGCTCCCTACTACCTCCTCTGTGGAGGAGGAAGGAGGGAAAAAGAGTCATCTTGCTCCCTACTACCTCCTCTGTGGAGGAGGAAGGAGGGAAAAAGAGTCATCTTGCTCCCTACTACCTCCTCTGTGGAGGAGGAAGGAGGGAAAAAGAGTCATCTTGCTCCCTACTACCTCCTCTGTGGAGGAGGAAGGAGGGAAAAAGAGTCATCTTGCTCCCTACTACCTCCTCTGTGGAGGAGGAAGGAGGGAAAAAGAGTCATCTTGCTCCCTACTACCTCCTCTGTGGAGGAGGAAGGAGGGAAAAAGAGTCATCTTGCTCCCTACTACCTCCTCTGTGGAGGAGGAAGGAGGGAAAAAGAGTCATCTTGCTCCCTACTACCTCCTCTGTGGAGGAGGAAGGAGGGAAAAAGAGTCATCTTGCTCCCTACTACCTCCTCTGTGGAGGAGGAAGGAGGGAAAAAGAGTCATCTTGCTCCCTACTACCTCCTCTGTGGAGGAGGAAGGAGGGAAAAAGAGTCATCTTGCTCCCTACTACCTCCTCTGTGGAGGAGGAAGGAGGGAAAAAGAGTCATCTTGCTCCCTACTACCTCCTCTGTGGAGGAGGAAGGAGGGAAAAAGAGTCATCTTGCTCCCTACTACCTCCTCTGTGGAGGAGGAAGGAGGGAAAAAGAGTCATCTTGCTCCCTACTACCTCCTCTGTGGAGGAGGAAGGAGGGAAAAAGAGTCATCTTGCTCCCTACTACCTCCTCTGTGGAGGAGGAAGGAGGGAAAAAGAGTCATCTTGCTCCCTACTACCTCCTCTGTGGAGGAGGAAGGAGGGAAAAAGAGTCATCTTGCTCCCTACTACCTCCTCTGTGGAGGAGGAAGGAGGGAAAAAGAGTCATCTTGCTCCCTACTACCTCTTCTGTGGAGGAGGAAGGAGGGAAAAAGAGTCATCTTGCTCCCTACTACCTCCTCTCAACATGTTGTGTGCGTTTGGCCACTCTGTTGCGACCTGTTTGGTGTTTTGGTCGAGTGTGAGACACCAGCACGTAATATGACGGAACAGGTCTCAAGAGGGTGGCCTAGCGCGTGCAACATGTTACGCACAGCAATGTTGTGATATGTTGGAGTGACATGTTGCGATCATTTGGGAGGGGGTCACATCTTTATTTATTAACACACTGTGTTTATGTTTTTAAGTAATGGACAAGGACACAAGATTTGGCCGCAAAGTTAGTTTGCGGCGTTTTTATATATCTTTTTTTCGTTATTTAATGATCTAATGTTGTAGAAGGTTCCAAGAGCTCTTTTTTGTGAGTCCTTTAATTAGCCCTTACACCCTCTTAACACTAGGAAAGGCTTTGCGAAATTTCACTTCAGTACTGTACTTTGATTCACATTGTTTCAGAGAAGAAAATGCTGATGAAAGCTACCTTACAAGTCTTGTTGATTTATTAAATAGCTTTCAAAATTTCAGTAATGTTTTTCCAAAAAGTCACTTAAATCTTTTCGAAGACTTGCTCACCTCCTTTTTTAACACTTTATTTTAAGATCGTTGAATTTAACATTGATAAGTGCTGCAGCCTATTTTCTCAACGGATCCGTCTAATCTCTGTGATCCTGTTGACAAGAATTATCATTATTGATCAGTTAGAAGGCAAGTGGTATCTAGACAATTGAAAATACGTGCACTGAGACGTTATATGCTAATTTACCAACTGTACTGGTTTAACAAGAATTAGCGCAAAAATTTCAAATCTCTATGTCAAGTTTTTTCTTTCTTCAATTTCTATTCCCATACACAAGCTATTCGTATCTTTTGGGTTTGATAGGTTGCCATCAATATTTGTGTGTTGCTTTATCACGAAATCGGTTAACCAGGATTCTGTTATCATTCTATAGAAAGTCAAGTTAACAACGTGTTATGCTAACATGAATGAGAACTGTAGATTTACTTCAGCTACCTTAAAAACAGCCAGAAACACACATGGTATCCATGGATACACTGACTAAACTTATACTAGAAAATTCGGCAATGTTGTCAGATTTGATATCAAGACAATATCCTATACAGTTGCTTTATTTCTTTATTCTCATCACTTGACTTTTTGAGAATGTTTCAAGACAGCTAGGAGAAATTGTATGTTGATTTCTAGTTCTTGAGAATTGAAAAGTTCGTTCAGTTCTACCTTGTCGCTATTTTCTACGTGACGAACACATTGCTCTTCCACTGTCAATTTTAAACCTTTATTATCCGTAAGACAAAGCATTTAACTTGACTCATTTACTATTTTATAAAGTGCCCATGAAATGATCTTTCGAGCTAAATCAAACCATTCTTTAAGTGAACGTCAAATTACTGTTTATTTGTGTAACTGAAGAGTGAAGAAACATTTTAAACTCAAAACTGGTAGACGAAAAGCTCTATTTCGTTTTGGAGACTAACGTATCCCTTTAGTAGCGTTACGTACTTAACACGCCAGTCAGTTATGAGCTGTGGCACTATTCTTGCTTGTAGCCTTAAGTTGCTGTAGTTGAAGTGTGATGAACACGCCGGGCAGTCAGGAGCTGCGGCTCGTTAATTACGCGTATTCACACTACAGATCTACAATAACAAGTTGACACTTGTCATGTCTTCGGAGGTCAGACTTGGGCTGCTTCGAGACTTGGCATACTTGGGTTTTATTAGAAGCACTTTTTACATTATTCTGATATTTAACCGGATAAAAGAATCGGTAAAATCATTTTTTCATCGTCGGCTGGGATCTGCTCTCGTCTTGGTGGGGCGGCCACATTGTGTGGCTTGTGGCGGTTTTTTCGTGCCCCACCTTTGCTGAAGATATCATCAAATGCTTGTTATTTTAAGATAGGATATTTGAGAAAAATAAACGTCACGCTAGTGGCCTTATTTACGCCAGAAAGTTGCTTGCTCACGGTGTTTGCTTAACTCATTAAACGTGCTTCAGCAAACGAGCGCGACGAGAGCAGTCCCCAAACCCTTCCGACGAGTAAAATGGAACGAGATAAAATTTTATTATTCTAGGCTATATTCCTTCCAGGGATCTTAAAAGTACTGAATAATTTTAAACTGCCTTAAGCTATCCCGCAGCATTTCTAACAGAGTGTTACCAAATTACTTCTGGTTACAATAAAATAATGGAAAATCGAAAACTAATCATCATTATGGAATAATATAACTTTACTTCTTGTTTACTTTTGCAACAAAGTGGGCGGCACTATTGAACGTTGGAAATGGATAATCATAACTTAACTCACGTGTCTGCGTATTGAACATCTTATTTTTTAATTGTCATCGTACACAAAGAAATTAGAAAAAAATCAGAAATCGAGAGTGAAATTTGCCTTCCATCGCAAAAGTGGTTTTGCAAGAGAACTCGTTTTCAAACAGAAGGACAAGGTAAACTCGGAAATGGCTTATTCACTGCTCCATCAAGACAATGATCCAAAGTTGACTTCCTTTTTTCTCATCATCTTGTTGAAATCAATATTATTGTAATTAACTAAAATTAATTGAAATTCTCATCATCTGCAGAAAGGAGAAATGAGCTGTCGATCACTATTTCTTGGAAATAATAGAGTTCATTTCTATAATCGACATAACACGTTTCAGTGATGAACGACTTTTTAACTTGAATTTGTTATCGCTTTCTAGGACCAATACGTGAAAACTGGAGCGGAGCGAATGCTGGAAAATCACATCTTCGTTTGCACCGAAATCGCAAAGATATCTTTCTCTGGAATTTATAAACAATCCACCTCTGATTACAGTTCAACAACTTTCTCACGTTTTCTCCTACAAATCACCAGTTAAGAACTTCACAACCTTAACTGTTTTTGTACAGGACGCTTAAAACAAAAGTATTGCTTTTCCTTATCATTTTTCATGTGACTGTACCATGCAAGGAATTAAATTCGCCCTCCTGGTATTACTTTGGAATTTTTTTCCTATTTTGTCGTTGAAGATCTTAGTCGTCATTTAGTTTTTTAAAAAAATATGCTAAGTCGAGCTGCCACAAATTGCAGCCGCTTCATTTAACGCTCTAAAAAAAGCGACTGTATCGAGATGAAATCTACACAATATGCCACAAGAACAGTTCTTCCAACCTGTCTGTGGGTAATTAAATATATAGATTTAGGCCAGCCTAAAAGCGTAGCTCCTGGGCCGGGTTGTTCAAAGCCCGATTAAGCTAACCCAGAAAAAGGTAGAATTTTGATTTAAGTTTTGTAACTTTGTAGTGAGGTTTCTGTATATTGTTTGGCCTTCTGTTTTGAGTTTTAATAATTACCATATACACAAAACAAAACAGCAAAATACATTTGTATAGAAGAAAAAGTTATAATTCGATTAGCTTTTAATCCTGGGTTAGCGTAAACCGGCTTCTGAACAATCCTGCCCTGTTTCCAACAAGCTAACCCAATATGAGCCCGCGATCCAATCGATAACCAGCACTTGGTCAGCGGTCAACTTCAAAAAACACGTGACCTCGAGGAGCTGTTAACTTGAACCCGCGATATGGTCACGTGATACTGGTCAGCGGATACCTTGCTTTGACATGTGTCAATTGATCATAACATGGATGTCCAATATCAAGGAAGTACACGGTAAACCAAGGCTACATGTCTCTGTCAACCTATTATTTGGAGTATGACCGCCATGTTGGGCAACTCCGCCGTCACCGTCGTCGTCGTCGTCGTGCGTACGCGCCCACGAGCAATACCGCTAGCCATGATAACCATAAGAAAATCAACTCATGGGTTTCCTTTTCTTTCCTATATGAGTATGGGCTCCGCTTGGCGGCCCTTCGGGCCGCCGGAGCTCCGCTATAAAACCAGAATTCCTAAATCAAACGTATTGGTTATTTTGGGGGCATCGATTTCCCTTCTTGAACATGTACTGCAATTTTGGTGTCAAGATTGAACTTTAACAAAGTTTTGAAACACATAAATCCAATTCTTTTCTCTGACCTTTTCCTATAAGAACGCCGCAAAGAGCTTGTAAATTGTACATTTCTTCTACTTAGTCTCCTCTTTAACAATGTATAGAGTCAGTTTTAGTCACGACACACGACTGAAAACAATCTGTTGCTGGTGTTTTGTGGCGCCATTTCAGCCCACAATGCGAGCGATTTGACAAAATAAATCTTACGTTTGATATTTTTTCCACTTAAAAGTATGAAACATTCAATACTTAGTTGCTACATTCTTTCTCGTATATTTTTATATGCGAAAGATGAAAATTTGGCAATAAATATTGTAAATTTTGACATCAAGACAATATCTCATAGTTGATGTATTATTTATTCTCATCACCTGACTCTTTGGCAATGTCTTAATTCAGTCAAGAGATTTAATTGCTGATCCACTGTCAATTTTATAACTTTATTATCCGTTGGCTCATTTGCAATTTTTAAAGCGGTGCCCTTGAAATGAGCTTTCGAGCTGAGTCAAGTCAATTTTTTGTGCAAGTTATTTACGAAGAATCAGTTTTTAACTCGAAATTGGCAAGAAAGCCGTCTATTTATTTCCCTTTGGGCTGGTATATACGCAGCCAAACAGTTTTGTAAACTCTCTAACCTGTCACAATTTCCCTTTGTCAATCATAACCATAATACATTTATTTTTTAGTCATGTGATGCAGTGAACAACCGGGTGTGGTTTAGAATTGATGCCTCGCTGACATCTGTCTACAGACCCTGTTAACGCCCAAACATTGAATTCACCACTCAGGGAACATTTACTTTTAGTATCAGTTCTAGCTGGAAATTATCCACTCACGAAAATCAGAAACACTTATTGTCTGATGTCACCAAAGGAAAAAAAAAACACAGGAAAATTGCGTTAACTACTCTCGCAATTACGCTAAAAGAGGCGGAGAAACAAATCATTTGCAAGCAGTTATCCCACAAAGGTAATATGATTATAAATTTGAATTTACGGAAATGTCTTACGAAACGCCGCCCTACGCTCCCAGTTACTCGTGTGTTCTAACTTTCCGGATATTAGGGAGCTCAAGCAAACCACGACGGCAACGGCAACGGCAACGAAAACTTTTGGACGGAAGGGCAGTCCCAGCCACGTAGAAATTTATTAATCTAGATACTGTGTTGATAATGATTGCTTTTTTTTTTTTTTTTTTTTTTCCAATCTTCTTACATTGCGTAGCGCAGTAAAGGCAAGCGCTAATGTGACTTTGACTACTGTTTTCCTATTAAACAAAAATTGGAAAAGCCAAGTAAATGGGTCAAGCTAAAGAAAGAACTTAGCCTTGATGACAAGCAAGTTTTGAGAATTTAGATAATATTTTACATGACTAGGCAAAAGATAAGGTACAAGAAAGTCTTGTCCAGGCATTGAACAGGTACCAGAAGCATAGTCTAGCAGGAAGAAGAAAAATTAAGCCGTTTCTGTTTTAGAAAATAACTCGGAAAAAATATTCGAGCAGTCTCAGTCGGCAGTCGAGCGAGACTAAATCAAACACAAAATTGGTCTTGGTAAGCCGAGAACCTTTGCGTTATCTCGAATTTAACAAACCCAATAAACAAAATGTTCATGAGATTAATTTACTTAAAACAATGAACGTTTCTCAGTCTCAAAATAATTGTTGACACAGTGATTGTCTGGAATGAAACATCAAAACCACTTCTTAAAATCAGTGAAAATAAACACATAACCTTGCTTTCCGATACGAATGTTCCGGTCCGTTTCAGGGCACAGCAGCGAGCAAAGTATAGTTCACTACAGCTCACGGCCAACTGTATGGCAGCTAAAAGGTGTCTCCGACACTATTTCACACTGATTTGAGAATCACTAACCACAGAGGACACAAATTTCCACCATCACTAACGTTCCTTTCATTCAAAACTCGAATCGAATGGCCTCCAGGTTGGCCGCAACCGCAAGTTTTCCGAGCGTAGTTTTTCAACTCCTGCAATATTCGAAGCGACATCCAAGCTTTTCGGCTCACAGGGCTACTCTGATGACAAAACCTGACTTGACTTATCCAGCATTTTCTTTACGATTTGTAGATTTGGCAGTTCAAATCTGCTTTCGCTGTAAGTTTTCATTCCACGAGAAGCGACGCTCGAGTCGGGTTTGACAGTGGCGAGATTTTCCTGGACCAATCAAAATTCTTTGCTATGCATAGCAACCAATGAGATTGCTTCAATTTGTATAGACAATAGATTACGTCAAATGGCTTTTTTCGTGTTCGCCAAACTGGGCCGAGGTCGGCTTTCGAGTTATGTTGAAAGATTTTGAAATAAAAAAAAGCTTTATCTGGAGTAGTTTGTTTCGTTATTATATAAAACAAATAGATTCCATGTTGACGTGCGGCTGTTCAGCAATAGATAACAGAAGACGTCAAAATGTGGTAAGAACATCAGTGACACACTCGGCTATCGCCTCGTGTGCCACTTGTTTGTTCTTAACACATTTTGACGTCATCTGTGATCTATTACTGAACAGACGCACGGCAACATGGAATCTATTTGTTAAATATAGTAATTTTAGGAAAATCTTTCTTGTGGACTTGTCGATGTAGAGAAACATTACCTTCCTTGAGCCACTTCATAAGAATTTAGGTAATTAAATATAAAACTGAAAAACACATATTTCAAATCGAATAAAACGAATTTGTTTAAAGAATAATAGAAGATCTTTGAGGAAACAATTTTAACTAATAACTATAGTAGACAAGCGATTATTAAGGAAAATCGTTAAGTTAAATAAGTATGAAGATAAGAATTGACAAAATATTTTTTCTTAATTAATTCAATATGGTGTCATTGTTAACTTCTGTAAACCAAACTTTATTCGTTCTTCTGTAAATTAATTGTTAAAAAAGGATTGTAATTGACGTAATTGTGGAAATAAAAAATCCTACATGAAGAAAAAAAAACATAAAACGGCAACGAAAACGTCACCAAACAAAAGGTTCATTGAGTAGAACAATGATTGGGCGCGTGCGTTTTAAATCTTTGTGCATTTTGTAGCCGTAACGTGACATGAACAGGTTCTGTGCATTTTGAAGAACAAAGGTCGGGATGGCAAATTTTTTGTATTTCTTTTTGGAATGGATCGCTGGCATTACATATTTAGTTTGAGCAAGTTATAAGTACTGATTGGCGTACGGAGCAGATATCCAGATTGTTACGAGATTATAAATATCATTTTTCTTTCTAGGAGTCGTCCCGGGCGTAGGTATCGTCGTTGCTTAAGCTAACTATTTCATTTCTTATCCACAACTTAAAATTCATTCTTTCATGTATGAAAAACAGAGGTTTTCGCATTCAGTTTCCAATGAAATCAAAAACAAATTAGTGGGTTTAAAACCAGTCACGAAGTATGCCCTTTTAAGTCGATTTAAATAAGCGACAGAAATTCCATTTATTAATTATATAATCTGCGTTTTTTTTTTCAAGGATTTCCAGTTCGACGTCTAGCTGACCTTTTATCATGTCTTTAATATCGTTGTGTTAACACAGTTTTAAGTTTCGTTTTATGATCGGTTCTAATAATTCATGAGTCTTCTTTAAAATTTATATTTTCTGAATATTTTAGCACAAAGTTCCATCTAATAGATAATACGGCCAGTCAACAACACTCCTTTCCCCATTGGAATGTCATTCAAAACGTTTTTTCACTTGAAACACTCTAATAAGTACAAATTTGCGTTGTTAAATTTTTAAATGAACTTCAGTTTTCGGTTAACATTGTACCACAAACAGTTCATGAGAGAAAATTTGATGAAAGAGAACTCATCGCAAATTGCGAAAAAACGTTTTCTCCGCGAAATTTAACCCGTAGACCTAAATTAAGTCATAGCAATATTTTTGTTAATTTTCTCTTTCTGATCTATCTACGAGTCCGTGTAAGATTTAACCCCCCTAAGAAGACATTGTACAGATTTTGACTGGTCAATGTGCAAATATATTCTGAAATCACGTAAATATATTCTGAAAGTCCCTATATATTTTGGCCGTTTTTCATTCTTTTGGAGGGTTGGGTCGGTTAAAATATTCAAAAAAGTATCCTTACGTACTTTCATAAGCATGCCGTGATGAAAAAAAAAAAACTACTCAGGGCTCCATAAATGTTAACATTATGCAAGTAAAAAAACAAGTTGAGAATTAATTGCAAAGGCACTTCAATAAGCTTGTATACTCTGGTATTGGTAGAAGTCATATTGCCAAATCCTGTGTTAAAAAATTTCAGTAGCGGTATGAAAGTTGTTTCATGGTCTCCTTTTACAATTGCTCACCAAGTTCATTCAATAACCCTCCTCCGAGTAATTAAGAAGGAATCTAGAAGACGTTTGAGTAACAAGTGGAAAAAAACTTTGTACCGAGATTGTTCACATCGTATTGCAAACGGCTGTGCGACTGTTTTAAATATCCTCTCAAAGGAAATTATTTCTAACAACACCAAATGTCGACTGAAACAGATTTTGAAGTTCATATGAAATACTTGAAATTACTGGTGAAATGAAACTGATGATGAAAGTTTACCTTTGCCTGCACAATTTCTCTGAACTTTGAAACTTATTTTCCCACGTTTCCATGGGGAATGGTTTTCAGTGTTATTTCAAGCAACTATTTATATATTAACCTTTTAGAAAATGCAGAAAGGACTGCAAGATACTTAGAATTATTCTGGATGGAGGTTTTTGTCCAATAAAAACTAAAATTGCTCCATTTCCTTTCGGATTTTGTCTCAATTATTATTGTAGAACTAATTAATGATTAGATCTGAATAAGGCGACTTTAATTGTTCTATGCTCAATACAGTGGAACGTTTTAAATTCAAACGTAAAGAGCCACCAGAGTTTCTATCCTCATCAGGCATAAGAAGTGCAAAAATTATACATCTTGAAAGCATTTCAGCGCAATGGTGTCCTTCGTTTGGAAACAAGTGCATTTTGAATTTTAGAGTTATGGCAGTGCGGGACATCGCGTTTGTCGAAAAATATATACTTATCTCATGATTTTTAGCCCTTCGTGAAATAAAAGTAGCAGTTAAGTGTTAATACGTTGGTTTGTGCCGAATAGGCAATCAGTGGCCTAGATAACCAAGAAGATCCAGATTGTCACACTATTTTCCGGCTGCCATATTGGCGAATCTTTGCTGAGGTCATTTTTGCACGGAAAAGGTATCACGCTAGACACGAATTGACTATAACAATTTAAAGAGCTTGTAAAACTTTTAGTAATTGGTGAAACTTTTGGCTCTTTGGCTGAAATATTCGAGGGGAAATTGGCCTTCAAAAACTGCCAAATTTCTGGGTGGCAAACGCCCTAATGAGCTTTTACATTCTTTGTTAAATTTTGAGTTTTTAAACCCGCGTCGCTCAAAACTTATTCAGTACATCGAGCACCTTGACACAGTTGATCGTGCTATGCCCTTTCAATATTCAGAATTTCCATCAGAAACTGTATCACTTATGGGGCAAATATTGTAAGCAAAGATTCGCCAATTGGTGTACCACGGAGGTACACCAATATGGCGGCACCATACTGAGCTCTGTAAATTTGTGCAAAACACTTAGGCAAATAACTGAAGTTTGGGTTAGCGCATAGACCTAAAACCTGGAGAGAAGTCTTCTTTATTTATGTGACTAGCTGTGCCTTTCCAAGATTTTTTTCAAGATTTAAACTCCTTCTTTACTCGACAAAAACAAACAAACAAACAAAAAAACAGAAGTCCTTTTTAGAGCAGTCTTACTTTTAATTTGGCTCATTGTGATACCGTCAAGAGTAATACGGCTGTACAAACAGCACTCTTACATGAAGTTTGCACTGTATGAGAAGTGACGAACTGGAAGATTAAAAACTTTCAATTGAGATACTTCACTTTATATTCTCGAGAATACTACTCAAATGCAAAGGATGCATACATGCAAAACGACAGTTCGATGTATCATTCATCTCGGCTTAATGGGAAAACTAGTGAGCATTCACGAGATGATTTTATTGATAAGCCGCGGCCATGTATTAATTACTTACTACCCCTTCCTCTTCATTTAAATTTTTCTCGAGGAGAAACATCCATTGTTCTCAATTTAGCAAAATGCTTTTTTCTCTTATCTAAATTTCCGCAACTTTTGGTTATGGTCTTCATCAATGCCTTGAAAAAAACAAGAATTACGAGAAATAACATTCGATAGTTTCAGGTTGACCTCCAGCATAACGAACTGAGTGGTAACTTTTAACACATCCCATGCTCAAAATGTATATTCTCACTACTGGTTTTCTCATATTGTTTTAAATGTTAACTCTGAGAATTTAGTTTTTCAAAGTGGTAACTCTTAGGTACATGCCATGCTCAAAATGTGTATTCTCGTTACTGATTTTCTCATATTGTTGTTAATATTAATTCTAAGAATTTGGTTCTTCATTAAGACAATATCTTCTTGTTAATCAGTTTCTGAGATTCTCATAATGCTTACACTGAAACTGTTAAAAGCTAACGAGAGTAGAAATAATGTACTTATCTGAGATTTGATGTTTCCAATAGTCAACTTGTGCCAGAGTCCAACAGTACATTGCGATCCAAGATGGCTACCCTTTCTGTCAACAGTGATATATCAGCCGCCTGGAGCGAGAGAGACAGAAAAAAGAATATTTAATCAACACTACCTTATCAACTAATAAATTTACTGCAGTGTTAGATACAGTTGATAACTATGTAAAGTTTCAGGAAACAGTAGTGTTTTGATGTGTCTTCAAATTCTAGCATTTTCCAAAAAAATGAAATAGAATTCCCATGGAATCCAAGATGGGTTGTATTGTTTGCGCTTCTAAGAATCAAGGATAATGCTATCTAACTTGGTTATAATATAAGCTAGCTATTAAAATTGGATTTAATGATTATTAAAGAATCTTTTTTATGACTATTTACGTCGTGGTATTCTCCTCTTCACCTAAACGTTTTCAGACGCTTAATTCCAAGAACGTAAAATGAAAAGTGCAAGATGGTCCTTCACATAATAACTCCCCCCCCCGCTCCCCCCCCCCGCTCCCACGCGAAAAGGATCCGAGTCAACAAAAGTTCGACCCAAATTCCTTCCAAACAAACGGTAGTCTCATTATAATAATTATTATCGAACATAATGCAGTGCACGTGTATTGTAGTGATATAAATTATGGCATTTTCTGGACAACAAGACAGCCGTACGCTTAATATGCAGCAATGGTACGAAACTTGAAAATATATATATTTTACAATCAGAATCACGATTTTTAACACTCTTGGAGTGTAAAGATAGGAAAATCATTATCTACTTATCTGAGCTGAGATGTTTTTCCAATAGTCATCGATCGTACGCCAGAAGTGAAGCTCTGCACACTGCCATCCAAAATTCAGTTAACGTTGATGAAATTCAATTAATTAAGGTTGATGAATCAATCCAGAAACTCGCGGACTGTCCTTTAACACATCTCTGGTCATCCTGGAGATAGCAGAGCAAACGGCAGCAACTTTACTTATTTAATCACTTAGGTTTACTTATGATTATTTCATGGAAAGATAACCTGCTCACCCCAAAAACTTGTTCGTATGTTGTCGTCATAAAGTTGAACCATAATAAATGGCGGTCACAAATTAAAACAATCGATTTGGAACAACTCTTCATCTTTCATGTATTCCCATTCAACTTGGTAGCGCAAGAATGAGTTGATAATGAAGGACAGTCGCCATTTACGATAAAAGACTTGCTGTAAGGCTGATAACGAGATTTACTTACTTTTTTAATTGATCCTCTTCGTTCTCTGTGGGACACAAGGCAGCCACAATCCATCTACATCTATTTTGTACGATATGTTGTTCCTCATTGAGCTCATGGCAGGCGCCAGGTGGTTTTTGGCCAACCAGGTTTGCTGTTGCCAGTTGGTGTCCATCTCTAGGCAACCTTGGGAAGTGTGTGGTCAATCCATCGGATTCATCGGCGTTTGATTTCCATGACAACATTCTGGCTATAAGTTTTTCTGTCAACAGATCAGAGATAACGAGCAATATTCACTGCTTGCAGACATTGATGTCAATTGTTTTGAATTCAATTTTTGTACAACCAAACAGCTCTGTTTCAAAAGCCAATTGCTCTCATGTTGGAGAACAAATAACAGTATAGCTAGCCTAACGAGCTTGCAAATCTTGTCCCGTGCTGAGAATTTTGCTCTTTTTTTGTTCATTTTCCTCACTGAACTACGCCTATAAGCTCGTCAGTTGGCTTCAGCTCAGATAGAATTTTTTCTTTAGAATTAATAAACGAATTTGCCAGTGTAGTCAATAAGTTAGAAGTTCTTAGATTCTTGCTATGGATTTCAAAAACGTCCTTTTTTAAACAGAAAAAAACGGTCGCAGGACGATAAACTGAAGCATTCTACGAATGGATTATGTAAAAAAAAAAAAACAGTAAAACTTTAGTGCCACCAAGATCTTAGACTCGGTACTCGATTTCCTGTATTTGTAAGATAAATGAAAATGTTTTAACTTAATAGTACGAAATAAATAACACGAGTCACTTTTGTCTGTGGGTTAATTTTAAGCAAAAATACGTCCAAACACGAGACTCGTCCATTAAAATCACGAAACATTCAGCACCAAGGCATACGAAATTACCAGCGAAATGCACTCGTTTTGAAATCGATCACATTCTTTATTAAAGTGCAAACCGGTTCTAATGTTACGTCTGAATGCCCCCAAAGTGGACTTAGCTGCAAAACTTCAAAGGATTATATTAAATGAAATCTAGCGACAACTATGATTCACTTATCTGAACTTCAACGGAGTTGTCGTCAACATGAAACTTGCCAGGAGTCCATAGCTGGTCGTGCTACACTTTATTTGAATTGGTGAATGACGCCTGTCACTCCAATTCAATTCCTTTGGATACAACTTTGCTGCCTCTGGTCAATTCTTGTGAAAAAACCAGGAAATTCACGGTTAAGTTTTTCGCGTGTTAACTCAAGCAAAACTGTCTTGATTGAGTATTAGTATCAGTTAACGGACGTCTATCGGCCTTGCACTTAACAAAACTCCCTCAAAATGTGGACTAACACTTTTAAACGACTACCAACAAAGTGGTGCACTGCAGTGGGAACGAACTGAAGATTAGTTATAGGTTTTGGTATAACTACATAACTGTTCTCTTCGTATCAGAGCAAAGGCAAAGGCGGTTGGAATTTTCTGTTTTATAACAGTTAAAAAGAGTGTACATTGTGGCGCTCCGAGGTGACGAAACAAATTGCGAATGACAAAGTCAAACGGCAAACCAAGCAGATTATCAAGCTGTAAACAAACATTTTATTAAAAATAATCACCCAGTTACTCACAAGAGAAATGTTTGCTATTCGGTTTTTCAACTTCGCCTAAATACAGTCTTCGGTGTCAAGGAAAAACACATGAACCTCGAAGCTTTCACAGCATTGAGGAGAGTTTTATTATACCATTAAATGATCAAATTGAAAGACGAGGGAAACAGCTAGGACACGTAACTAGCTAGAGAAAATGTGGACTTACCTGAAGGAAGCACATCGACTAAGATGTCTTCGCCCTTGCCTTCAATTCAACGGCGATAAATAAAGAAAATATGGACTTGCCTGAAGGGAGCACAGCGACTAAGATGTCTTCGCCCTTGCCTTCAATGCAACGGCGACCGACGCTAAAATGGGTGTGTAATTCTACACTTCTTTATATATACCCACATTAAAATTCATTACAGCCACGAGAAATATGCTTTGAACAAAAGAAATGCATCCCACGTTAAGATTGTGTGCTTTGAATTGTGAAAAATGAGCAACTTGGGAGAAAAACACGCACCTGAAAGGAATTTTGATCCGAATATGCTATGTTTGTAGTTAATAGGCCAATCTTGATATATTAAAATTCTAACTTGGCTCCGCCAGGTTTAATGGGATAATAATAAAAAAAAGTTAATTATTCATCCCTTAGACCCAAGGCGGTTTCTTTGGTTTTATTCCCCTAAGCCTCAGAGCTAAGTAAAACATTTAATAAATCGAAATTGGCCTCTAACTGTCGAAAATCGCGCAGACAAGAACACAGCGGTGAAGCGTCGTAAAACGTACTGTTGGTCCAGCTAAATAATTACAGCTGCGTCATAATTCAACTTTAATAATGACGAAATTTATGCGCGCGCAAATTATGACGCATACTCAGTTCTCTTACCTCTTTTTCACATCTTTGGAAAATATCTTTGGAAGAAAAACTTTTCTCTGACAATGAATAAGCTTACGCAATCGCATGAAGATCTAACCGTCGATACAACCAACATTTTTAATTTTGACCATAAAAATTCCTGCGGACGAAGTTCTCTGGAAAGCACGTGCTGCACTACGGTATTTTAATTTAGCGCTTCTATATCTAGAATTCAGTTTCTTTGTAGAATTTAAGAGTGAATGCCTATAAAAATGGACCTAAATCGCCTATCAATGGCACAAGTCGAAAAATTAATTTCGCTTGTACTTTGTCCATAGATAGGTCCTAGTAAGAATTGAAACGGACCATAGTTAGTTTCTGCTAATACAGCTTTCTTTGGTAGAAATACGCCAAAAACGATTTCGACCCGATTGGGTTCAAAATCTACTTCCGGTTTTGCTGAATTTTCCGAATATTTGATTGCTTCGCGCTCCGCAGAACAGCTACTTGAGAATCTTTCAATGGATTTTATATTCAGTTCAGGTCTTCGTGGCATGACTGAGGGAAAAATAAAATAAATCAAAGTTAGTTTTGAGCCCGAAGAGAGATCAAACTGACAGGCAAAATTTTACAGTGTGTCGCAAGAGAATTATTGCATAAAAACATCGCCATATTTTTCTATGGGCTTTAACTTTAAATACCATAAAAACACTTTGTACGGGTTAAATATACACCCACCTGTTAGGATATCAAAAAATATCTCTGGACAAATGGTTTCAAGTCGCCCGCCTTGGCCTGTGTTTCTCATAGATTTTGCCCAAAATCCGCCGTTGGAATGTAAACAATTGCGTGACGCGGATAGCCACTCTCGAGTAAAATATTCGTTTCCAGCAATCCGATGAAAGCAATTTTTGAAACGTTGTGTGGTTAAAATAATGGAATTTTTTTGTTGTTTTGTAAAGTATATATGAAATAATTCATATTTGAACTGCGGTAGTAGATGAAAGTGAAGTATGATCATCGCAGTAAATTTTCCAATTTAAGCAACTGGAAAGAAGAAGCCTGAAAAATTGACCTGACCTCGCTCCCAATGTGTGGCTTCATAGCTCAGTTGGTAGAGCATCGCACCGGTATCGCGGAGGTCACGGGTTCGAATCCCGTTGAAGCCCGGGAACATTCATGATGGAATGGTTAACAAGCAGTTTGTTGCCTCGACAACAAGTCTTTACTTAATATCTAGAACCGTCGAGGTTTTCGATCATGCCATCGTCGTCATCTGCGCAAGAAAGTATAAATTGGGTTTGCAATGCCTTGCAATGTTGCATGAAAATGAAGCTATTCTGAAGACTAGATCGGGTGTGGGAAAAAAGGAACAAGGGACAATAGAAAGCGGTTAGACAGTTGTGTTGGAACCAAACGCGATTGCTGAAAAATCGCTATTTTTGGAATAAGACGTGAAAATCTATCCTATCGTTTCTTTAGTTCGAGAATACTGTGCTAGGAGGCGAACAATTCTTGAAACGTGGCTATTCTGAAGCTATTGTCAAGGATTTTTTTTTTTCTTCAAGATTTTTATCAACATTGAAAGGGGGGAGAGGGGTAGGCGGGCTTGCGCGGTTTTGGTCTTAAGAGAGGCTGCCTGTGAAGTCATCTGCCGTAACTGTCCCAACAGTTTTGACCAGGATTGTAGTCTTTAATGAACAGTTAACATCCATCTTGTTTTGTTCGCGGAAGTCGGTCACGGAAGAGCGAATTTCAATGATATATATATATAATTTGATTAAGCAATTAGCCAAAAATAGGTTGGCCGCCAAAACAGTTTAGGGTTTAGCCTAACTTTAACCTTAAGTTTTAAGACTGAAGAAAAAAAGAAAAAAGCATTGAGCATTTCAGTTGTTTGAAACAGAAACATTCGCGCACAATATAGTACATGCGTAACCTGGAAAGCAATCCGTCCAGCACAATAACAATAACAATAACATTTATTATTTGTATTGCATAAATAGTTCAAATTAACAGCTTACCGAGACTCTCGCACTGTCGATGCCCGTTACCAGTTTTAGTAACATCCACTTATAACTTAATAGAATTATACCTAATACCAAAAATGCTTGGTGGTCAGAACAACAAAGCCGATCAACTGATGAGTAGTCAATTCTTGACAATTCGTCTCGGTTGATTGCACACGCGCCATAGGGCTGTCAATCAAGATGTAAACTTTTACTTCCCGCGAAAACGTAAAACCGCCATTTCTCCGCCAATACTTAGTCCTTTTCAATTTTTTTTTTTTCAGGAATTAGAGATTATTCTTCGGGCCGTCGATAATACCAGGAACATGGAACATTCCGGAACATCCCGGAACATCGAATAATTATCATAATTACGCGAAAAATATGTAAAATAAAATTTTAAAAAATTAAATCAAACAAAAATAAACTGGTATCGGCTCGGAAAATAGAAAAAAACAAAAACATAAAAAAAGGAAAAAGAAATAAAAATGAAAGTGACTGCAATGAGTGAAGGCTAGCAACTAAGAAGAGTAATCCATTCCTTCCAGTCGTTCACCGTCAGTTTAATCACGTGACTGTTCTTTACTCCCAGATTTCGTTCTTCACGGAAAACTAAGGTGGTGGCGTTCGAACTCCTTAATTAGACTTAAAAGTATGGGTACACGAGTGTGATTTCTTTATTCAATTCATTACGTTAATACTTAATTAATTAAAAATACTTTTACTGCAGGCTATAATCTATTCATCGCTAGTTCAACTTCACGTGCAGATCGTTATCTGACATTCGATCAAACTAAGTTTTCTATCGAGCCGTTCGAACACCACCAAAGTAAACCAGACATGCGAAAACCGCGCGTGAACGCGCTGCTCTATAAATCTTTGATTACCTCTAGTTTATTAATAATAACTTGCTTGGTGCTCGGGCTTCCAGAAAGGCCGAGTCTGCACTTAGTCGGTCATAGTGCCAGGAGTTCGTAGCGGAGCGGAGCGAAAACTGGGCATGATAAATAGCAACGTGAAGATGGAATAGGGACTAAACTATGAATACCGACTTAACAAACAACAGTTTGACGCTCAGACAAACACCTCAAATGTTCATGAAATCAGGGATCAAAAAAGGAAACGCAATGAATTACCTGGCATTCAACGTCAGAATCGTCCATGTTTGTGTTGAAAAACAGAGTGCTGAAAAGCGACGTGACGCAATTGGCGGGAAAGAAGAGGAGCCTTCACTCATTGCAGTCACTTTCATTTTTCTTTCTTTTTTCCTTTTTTTTTTTACGTTTTTGTTTTTTTCTATTTTCCGAGCTGATACCAGTTTATTTTTGTTTGATTTAATTTTTAAAATTTTATTTTACATATTTTTCGCGTAGTTATGATAATTATTCGATGTTCCGGGATGTTCCGGAATGTTCCATGTTCCTGGTTTTATCGACGGCCTTATTCTTCGACCACTACTTTGACCCAAAAATCCAAATTTGAAGAAAATTGCCGACCTGAAGGTATACTGTAACCGTAAATGTTTCACTATTTACTGGGATCGTTTTAGTTCTTAAACAATCCCGGAAAAAAAACGCATCCAAAGTGTCGTTTCCCAGTCTTTCAGAACTTCCCAACCAACAAGCAGCAACATGTACTAGAGCATTTGTTTACTTTCTAAACCCTTCCTACAAATTAGACCTTAAGTGGAGGGGTGGGGAGGAGGTGGGACGAGGGGTATTTAAGTCTGGGTACCAATTAACAAGGTACTGAGGTACCGTCTGATTATATTTGTTTTATACAACGTTTCTATAATCAATTAATTATTACTTCCTTACATTCGAATTTCTTTTTCTTTACAGGAGTGCAAACTAGAAGCATCTCCAGGAGCCATTGCCTCCGTCATGGATTTTAATTCATGGGACATTGTGTGGAGTTTGTGTTTTGGATTATTAGCGACATTGATCGTTGCCGGAAATCTCCTTACCATCTGGATATTTCTGAAACAGAGACTTCGTAAACGCGCTCATTTTCTTTTGATTAGTTTGGCTGTTGCTGATTTACTGGTTGGGCTGCTGACTGTTCCTCTGCACATAGCTATTGCGGCAACTCCTGGCAAAGTAATGCCGGTAACGGTGGCGTTCATATACGTTTACGGTGACCCTTTTTCTGGTATTGCCTCCATCTTCACGCTTGCCGCTATTTCCTTAGAGAGAATGTACGCAGTAGGTTGGCCTTTTCGTCATAGAACTCTAAACTTTCGTGTTTACATATTTGCTATTGCCATACTGTAATATCCAGTCCACCATTCCGACAATTCCAGTATAGTTCAGTTTTGCACATGCGCATACATTGCTTATAGTACCACGTTGTCAGATGTAGTCGGCGAAGTGTTCTTGTTATTAAACGGTATTCATAAACAGAAAGACACGCGGTTGTTACATTGGCGACGAGAAAAAAAAAACACACTCAGTTAAGCAACAAAAGCAGAAAGAAAGCAAGAGAAACCCAGCAAGCAAAGTCTGAAGCCCAGCGAGAGAGGTAAGCAGGCAAAATACTTCAACGCGTGAATCAATCGATCCACAAAACATGTCTGACACAGAACAAGCAGATGCCGGCGCAGCAGCTCCAGTGCAAGTTATTACGGCAACGAGAAATCTAAAGTCTCAACCATTTATCCCAGGAGATGACCCGATAGCCAAAGGGAAAGCGTGGGACGACTGGCTCGAAGAAATCGAACGGGAATTCAGATATTTCAAGATTACGGAGCCGCTCGACAAGAAAGATGCACTCATCATTTATGGCGGGAAAGAAATCGCTCGCCTGGAGAAAAGCTTGCCAAACCCGACAGATGGCAATAACGACTGCGAAAAGTTGAGAAAGAAGCTGAATGACTACTTCAAACCGAAGAAAAATAAACACCACGCAAGATACGTATTCCTCAAAATGAGACCGACACATGACGAAACAACGAACGCGTATGCTGCACGTTTAAGAGAGAAAGCCAATGACTGCGAATTCGAAGCCAACTGCGATGAACGAATCTTGGAGCACCTCATCCAAACAACACAGAATCGATCGCTTATACAAAAGGCCATCAACAAGAAATGGGATTTGACACGGTTTCTAACCGAAGCTGCTCAAATCGAAGACACATCTCTTCAAATAAGCGACATGAAAATTCCTCAAGATGTGAAGAAGCTTGGACGACGTTTCAAGAAGTGGCGTCCACCCAAGGACAAACAAAGCGGCAAGGGAAAGCAACCCTGCGGATACTGCGGACAAACAGACACACACGAGGAAGGCAAGAACTGTCCAACGTATGGGAAAAAATGTATGAAATGCCAAAAGTTCAATCACTTCAGTTCTGTGTGTAAGTCCAAAAGCCCGCACAACAGCAAGGAAGGCAACGAGCAAAAACGTGATCACAGGCCACCAGAGAATTCAAGGCACAAGCGCCGTGTAAAAAGAACCACTGAAGAAGATGCCAACAACTCAACAAGTTCCGATGACGAGTTCTTCTGCCAAGCCGTAAGACACCTGAAGCAAGTGAAGAAAATCAAAACAGATGGTGAAGACAGAACCGTATCAGTGAAGATAGAAGATGTTGATGTAAGAGCTGAGCCCGACAGCGGAGCAGAAGTAAATGTCATGGATGAACACCAATTTAAAGCACTGACAAATCGGTCCAGTGTGAAACTTACCCTACAACCAAGCAGAGTAAAACTAAGCACCTTGCAGAGTGAGTTACCAGTGAAATGAGAGTTTACAGCCACTATAAGGAACCAGACCTGTGGAGCAGTCGCAAGATTTGTTGTGACCAGAGGAAGAATCAATTCCGCACCACTCATCAGCAAATGTACCCTTCAAGAGCTGGGTATGTTACAGATCAGGGAAGATGGCTCTTTTGCCGAGACCAATGACCTGAGAATCCAGGAAGAACCACCAGGCATCAAAAGTGTCAAGCAAGATGAAGATCTCAAACCTGAAATCAAAGAAATAACCGATCAATACAGTGACGTATTTAAGGGTATCGGGAAGATCAGAGACATCAAGAATAGAAAAGAGTTCTATGCAAAGTTCAGCATGAGACCAGAAACAGTGCCTGTAGCTCAAAGACCGAGACCAGTGGCTTACTACCTCCAAGAACCATTGAAGAAATGGCTGGACCAATGTGTAGAAGAGGAGATATTCGAAGAGGTGCCTGAAGGTGAGGCAGTCACATGGTGCTCACCCTTGGTTGTTCAACCAAAGCCGAAGTTCAACACTGTAGACAAGGAGAAACTTGAACCGCACATGATCAGGGCCAGTGTGGACCTCAGGGTACCAAACCAATTCATGGAAAGAAATGGGATCACCCAGGGACCTATTGTTGAAGACTTCATGTACAAATTTCATGATTGTACTGTTTTCTCCAATCTTGACATGCGGCAGGGGTACCACCAACTCTTACTCGATCCAGAATCCAGAAAAATTGCTACTTTTAGCACCCCGTGGGGGAACATGCGACCAAAACGTCTGATCTTTGGAGCAAAAGCATCACAAGATCTCTTTGATGAAGCTATCTACCGAATATTTGGAGACATACCAAGATGCCTCAACCAACGGGATGATATCCTGCTAGGAGGAAGAAACATGGAGGAGCACAACAAGACTTTGGAAGCAGTCCTGCAGAGAGCAGTGGATTTTGGAATCACGTTCAACCCTGACAAGTACCAGTTTGGAGTCGAGGAGATAGAGTTCTATGGACACAAATTCACGAAAGACGGATTAAAGCCAAGTCCAGAGAAAATCAGAGCTGTAAAAGAAAGCAGCCCACCAAAATCAAAAGAAGCTGTGAGAAGTTTCCTTGGCATGACCGGATATTTATCAAAGTTCATCCCATGATACGCATCACTAACCGCACCCTTGCGAAAGCTGACCCATAAAGATACAAAGTTCAAATGGGGAGCAGAGGAGAATGAAGCATTTGAGAAGCTGAAAGCAAGCATAACAAGTGAAAGCACAATGGCATACTTCAACCCAGCTAGACCAATTGTTGTGAGAGTGGAAGCCAGCTTCCATGAACGGCTCTCAGCCGGACTATTCCAAGAGACAGGCAGTGGTCTCCAGCCAGTCCACTTCATTAGTCGTACTATGACCGACACAGAGAAACGGTATAGCCAAACAGAGAAAGACGCCCTGTTAGTACATTGGGCAAAGAACAGGTTCAGCATTTACCTCCTTGGAGCACCAAAGTTCAAGATCATCACAGCCCACAAGCCACTGCTCCCACTGTTTAACAAAGCAGCCATGCGACTCCCTCCGAGGATTGAAAAATGGGTCATGGGAATGCAAGATGTCGACTTCGAGCTAATCTATGAGCCTGGAAAGGATGACGCAGACCCACTCGACTTCCTATCAAGACACCCATTGCCAGAGAAAGGAAAGGATGCTGTAGAGAGAGTAATCAAATATGTCTTGACAGCCGAGCATGCAATCGTTGTAGATCAGATCAAGGCAGAAACTTGCAAAGATACCCAACTTCAGAAACTGTCCGTCAGGATACTTACCGGGGACTGGGAACATCACAAAAAGGACCCAGACATTGCACCGTTCTACAGTGTGCAGAATGAGTTGTATGTAGTGGATGGCCTACTCTTCCGAATGAATCAGATCATTATCCCCAGAAGCCTACAGAGACAAGCCATCAAGGCTGCACACCACCTTGGACATCTGGGAACGACCAAAACGAACCAAATGATAAGAGGCAAGTATTGGTTTCCAACCATGAACAATATGATCGAACAGATCATTGGCCAGTGTTACGAATGCCAGGTTACCACAAAGCAACACAGGCAGGAACCCATCAAAGTCACAGACATACCCAAGAAACCGTGGGATGTCATAGCTGTAGACTTCAGTGGACCCTACCCTGATGGCCATTATAATCTAGTAGCCATAGACAAGAGAACAAGATATCCTGAAGTCGCGAAGACCCACTCAACAGCTTTCCAACCAACCAAGGAAAAGCTCAAAACAATGTTTGCCACTCATGGCACCCCAAGACAGCTGGAAAGTGACAACGGACCACCGTTTAATTCCAGAGAGTTTGCAGAGTTCGCTAAAACAGAAGGATTTCACCATCATCGAGTCACCCCAGAACATGCGCGTGCTAATGGCGAGGCGGAAAGCTTCATGAAAGTGCTTAATAAGACAGAGCAGATCGCCCACCTTAAAGGCGGAAATAGCAGCATAGCTATTCAAGAAATGCTGACAGGCTACCGCTCAACACCACACCCTGCCACCGGAGTAGCACCCTATGAAGCCCTCATGAACAGACAAGTGAGAACAAAGTTAGACCATCAAACGAGGGAGAGCAGCAAGAATTCTCGTGACACAGCCATCAATGAGAGGGACGAGAGATACAAAGAGAAGCTCAAACAGAATGCTAAGAACAGAAACACCAAGGCACACAACTTCATTGTAGGAGATCATGTATTGTTGAAGCAAAAGAAGAGGAACAAATGGTCCACAGCATATGAACCAGCTTTCTACACCGTAACTCGAACCGACGGATCAAGCATTGCAGCACGTAGGATCACAGATGGACGGGAAGTATATCGAGATGCAAGCCAATTCAAGATTGCTAACGCTTTGATCCAGGACAATACCAGTGAAGAGAGGGATGACCGGGAAGAAGAACCAACCTCAGAGGATTGGAGACAGAAAATCCTGCTGAATACCAACCTTCAGTCAGTCCAAGAGGAGATTATCACTAATGCAGAGGAAGTGGTCGAAACCAGCAGCAGTAACAAAATGGAACAGAACAAACCATCAGAGTTCTCAGCAGCTGTAACCAGACCAAGGCGTGATCGGAGGCGACCAGACTATCTGAAAGACTACGTTACCTAGACTGTATTAAGCTTATGCTCACCGGACATAGACATTTATATGCCCTGAAACATTTTTCTGTTTTAAGCTTAGAACATTGGACATTTAGGACATCGTTTTCTAGTTGCGTTTTCATTTAAGGAAAAGACTGTCTCTGGAAAAAGGGAGAAATGTAATATCCAGTCCACCATTCCGACAATTCCAGTATAGTTCAGTTTTGCACATGCGCATACATCGCTTATAGTACCACGTTGTCAGATGTAGTCGGCGAAGTGTTCTTGTTATTAAACGGTATTCATAAACAGAAAGACACGCGGTTGTTACACATACCATGGATCTTGGCAGCAATATTCATTTCTATAATGTTACTGCTTAAACTCTCTATCATAACACCAGAGAACTTCCTGTATTCTCTCGTCTTGTTTCTTAGCACGCCTCTATTAGTGATGTGTATAGCATATTATGTTGTATGGAAGAAACAAAAAACAATGATGAGTAACCAGAATCACGCGGTAAGAGAGACAAGATTAGCAAAAACACTGTTCATTATCACCACCACCTCTCTTTTGACCTGATTGCCATTTCAAATTCTGACCCTATTGGTAAATCGCGGTGTACTTGGAGATTTCCCTACATTAAGATGACTACTTATATCATCAAGTTTTTGCAATTTAGCAACTCCTTTGTAAACGTAATAATTTATCCATTCAGAATAATAGAATTTAAGAACGCCCTTCTTCAGATGCTTCGTTGTTGTGCGCATGTGTACCATCGTGAAAGAAGAAATGAAGTTGTGCCGATGCATCAAGGGAGACTGGGTCAGCCGCATCATTGCTAAGAATTACACATTCCCAATCATTAGGAAATCAGTTAGATGGAATGTAAAATTCATGTCACTTTCGGTGTCGCAAGCATTAACAGAAAAGGTAATAAAAGTGTGACTTTAACTAGATTTACCACATCCAAAACAAGAAAGACTTCATTGTTTTCTAGTTCAATCAGTGGGTGCTAAGTACAATGTTACTGTGCAATCTATGATCAGTCTGTTTTTAGAATTTGAATTAGAAACCATTGATTACTTTCAAGACAATTTATTTGTAAACATCATAACGTGCTTGGTGAGGCTAGTGCGCGTCATGTATACACCAATAAGTTGTCCTTCTATCAAAGCCTCAAAATTCCTATATGTTAGTTGTTTGCATTGATTTTGATATAGTAGTACGAGGGGTGTACAAATTATAGCGCAATACCACCAGTGGATCAGTTTTGGCATTTGTATTAACTTTTAAATTCAGTTGAAATAAAGTGTGTGTAATGAGTGTGCGTGTGTGTGTTTCATTGGGTTCCAGACTAGAAAAAACCTTCTGAAGAGTAGACTGAAGGCTTTCTACAGTTACGTCTCATTAAATCCATTAATTTGCACTGACACATTAACTATATACAATCAACAACCTTCCAAAAAACTATGTTAAAAATTGTCGCCAAACGTTTTACTCAGCTGCATAGAAATTAAATCAAAAGAATGCAAAAAAACATGGCACTAATACTTATAAAGAAATAATTTATTACCTAATATGTTCTTAACAGTTTCGTAAACTTCCATTGCCTTTTTTTTTTTTTTCTAGTAACTGAACAGGTAGTACGTCTTCGAAACATTTTGAAGAACAAATAAAATTTACGATTGTACAAGGTTCGATTTCCGCTGCTCTTTCGAGTTCAGTCTCTTTTCTCGAACGGTTAGTAAAAGTCGAGCCCAAGTTTCTACAAGTGCAAATTTTGACTTCAAAGTAAATATAAGGTGAAACAGAATCCTGTTCTGCTAGGTCGTCCTACATTGTTACCTCAAAACCTTAAAGTACAAGACAAATGCAATTTCTTGCAGCTGCCTGCTGTCGTCCTAATGTCAAAAATAGGGTATTAGAAGAAATAAAATTTTATCAGCCAAAAATTCTGCATAAGACAATGATCGCTTTATTAGAATAGAAGGCACAGAAACCCATAAGAAACCCATACAAAGACCAAGTACTGTGCATGCATTTAAGTGCTGGTAAAAGTAACTCTAAATGAATCATTAATATCTTCAGTTCACATTGGGTTCCATTTTTAATAGAAAGTAAAGTAAACTGTAAATTCCTTAGTGTTTTACAAATTATGGTAAGAATGAAAAGTGAATTACAAGTTCTCCTTGTTATATATGCAAGACAAAGACGCCATGTTGGATCAAACTTCCGACTGCGTGGTTTACTAACCTGGGCAACAGTATCACGGTCAGCGCTAGTGCCATACATAACATCCTCATTTTTCTTACCAGTAACAATAAACGGCACGCAATGCATGCTGAAGCGATGACACTGACTTAACTACCATTTCTAAAATTCTGCTAGAAAATTGGAACATAAACAAACAAACGGATGCTTAAACGTAACTAGAAGTAAACTGAAGGTACAACCTGTGTGTGGAGTGAGAAGTGAAAAGGGTGAAACAGGATGAAAAAATAACGCACATAGTAGTTGCGGGACTGAGTAAAATACTTTCTGTTGTTTCAGTTGATGCTGGTTGTGATTCAATGCAATAAAGTCAAAACTCCTAAATCGGAGAAGTAATTTCTCTCCCCTAACTTTTAATTATCGGCTATTTAGCCATATGTTTGCAGCCTTCAATAAGAATCCATTCAGAAGAGTTTCAAGACACACTCATGAGGGTAAAAAAACACAATTCCCAAGCAGCTAATTAAAACAAACATCAATAACTAAATGTTCCAATGCACAATAAAGGAAGAGGTGGCTATTGCTCTGGTACGTAAATATAGTCAAACAAGTTGTTTCGCAGGGAGTTGTCTCTATTTAGTTCAATATTCAAGAATGATTTCCATCAAAGTTTTATTCTAAGAAGACACACACATATATAGTGGGGGTTCTGGCACAGCACTCACACACCCAGTGCAAGCGTAGCAAAACACCTCATCTGAAGATTCGGTGTTTTGCTACGCTTGCACTGGGTGTGTTCGTTTGTGACCAGAACCCCCACTATATATGTGTGTGTGGTGGTGTGTGAGGCGGCGGGGCGGCGGGGGGTGGCGGCCGGGCGGCGGGGGTGGTGGCGGCGGGGTGGCGGCGGGGCGGGAGGGGGCGGCGGCGGGGCGGAAGCGGAACGTGTGTTGGAGGCGGCGACGGCCGCGGTGTCGGCTGGTGTGCCCTTCACTTGTTTGTACAAAACTGTGCCAGAAAATTTTTCCTATTGGAGAAGTGCACGCTCAGTGTATACTGCGCCGACATGGCTGCATGTGGACTTTCCGAGGCCATTCAAAGCCTCCCTCCAGAGCTTCGTGAGATGATTCTCAAGGAGTACATAGCGACAAAAATTAAGGAAAAAACGAAATAGGGTGGGACAAGGTACACAAGAATATTTTAAAACTGCCTTTCTGCCAATACAGGGAGCAGATTGTGCCGATGGTTATTTGTTTCGAATACATGGACTGTTTTTTCGAGGAATGTTGTTTCCCCTGTTTCGAAAGTGGAACTATTCATAAAGCAACGCTAAACCCGCCGATAATACCTCTCGTAGAAGCCACTCCTGAGTACAAGAATTTTTTAAAAGTATGCTCAGGCGACGGTTATGACTGGCACGAGTGATTCCTTTTTGGCAGGGAGCGTTAGCGAAAAAGGCGGCGACGATATAACATCCGTTTGAATAATTACATTAAAAATACACGGCTTCATTTGCATACCATAAAAACATGCTTGTCAGTGTTCACTTGATTGCGTTTCTCGTGAATGAATATTTCACGCCTGAGTGGCAGAGACATGTGCGTGATATTACACGCGAAGTTGTCGATTGCTTTCATGACGCGGTTCCGATTGAGGCGATACAGCTTCCCGTTGCGAATTCCTGAAGGCTTCAGTTTAAGCTTGTTGCATTCCTCTTGGCTTCAGTTGAAGCGATCAGGAATTTTCAAAGCCATCAGGAATGTTGAAGTCAAAAGGAATTTTACAGGCGGATTTCTATTTTTTGTCCACAGTTTGTTAGAATACGGTATTTCTTCTCGGCCTGGCCAATAAAAATGGCACTTTTCACCTTTTTTCGAGGAAAAATTGGGCACGAAACGCGGTAGAACAAAGAGACTTCACTAGAGCGATAAAAAGAAACAGCTGATCGGGGGTTTTTCCCTATTTCGCACTTGACTGCGTCAGTGAGTAACCTTCAAGAAAGTTCAAGACTATTTTTGTGACATGACAAATATCACAATCACCTGTTTTTGATAAGACAAAGAGATAGTTTCGTGTTTTTTCGCGCAAAATTTAGTTCAAATCTGCTGTTTAATCTGGAAGTTTTTTTCTATATTCTTCCCGAACCTGGTCCCGAACCTGGTTTCTTATTTTTTCGATATCTGGCTGGATTGGACTTGTCTGTATTCGCGAGAAGTTCGAGCGTAAAGTCTCTTTAAGCTGGCGATATTTTTGCATTTCACGAGTGATCAGCTGAAACTCGGTGTCAGAAACCCGATTATAATTAAGAGCCTGTCAGACGGCGAGGTTAATCGAGTCATGTTTCGCAATAGCCAGAGAATGGATTCTGGAGTGCTTATTGACTTTGCGTTCAAGCTTCTTGTTGACAACGGACAGGCCAGTGGAAACTGCGCCAGATAAAGCGGCTATCCCGGCAAAAGGCGCGCCAACAACAATTCCAACACCAGCGAGTGATGTTGCGACAGCCCCAGAAGACAGAACTGCTGTGAAGGCGCCAAGACCAACCACGGAATAGTGAAGCGCTTTCCGGGCTTTTTTGTATTTTTTCAACACAAGCCTGTAATGCTCGACCTCAGCAGAAATTTCTTTTTCAATTCTGCTGATCTCTGTTAGCCGGAAATTTTCGGCATTTAGCATTTCGGGAAGGCTTGGATAGATTCTTCTTTCATTCTCGGCAGGCGGCGCGCTTGGTGGCAACAGATTTGCCGAAGACATTGCGTATATATAGAAATTTAATTTAACTCTAATTCAAAAAGAAGAGGTAAGCCCTTGAAATCAAAGAGTTCGCCATTTTCATCTTTTACACAAATGGTTATGCTATTTATGGACTGGTCTGTAGAGCAGTTTCGCAAAACCTGTTGCGGAGAAGCCTGGTAGCTTATTTGTTCATAAGGCTTCCCTTTCACATCAAAAGAGGCCAAGATATCGACCTTTTGCCATTGAACAGATTCTTTTGTTTGTCGATCAAGTCGCAATGAATGAAATATGCCGTTGGAGATCTAAGCCTTTTTATGAAGTTTATAAACTTTAGCTTTCTCCCAATACCAAGCAAACCGGCTAAATCGTGATCAAGTTCTATCGGTCTTGACCCAGAATTTTTGATTACAAGCTGGCCAAGAGGTTGGTTTATTTCTGTTTCCAACTTATAGTTATATTTGATGAAACGATTGCCTATTTCAAGTGCAATTCTTTCTAAATTGTAATGCCCTGGGAGTACTTGACCAACTGGCAAAGTGATACTTTTGGCGTCGTTATTATCTCCCAAGGTGGCGGAACCTTCTCTTTTCAAATTGTCCCAGCTGTTGTATAAACTGCACGAAATGAGTTTCATGAAATCGACTCTCGGTATCGGTTCTTCAAAATAGATGGTCTCGCCGTTCTGTTGGGTGACAAGAGTGAGAACAACCATTTTTATATTCAACAAATAAAATTGTGTTCAAATAATATGGCGAATGTGTGGAAAGATCCAAACATTGTGATAAAAGACGCAATAGCCAAGACAAACGCATGGATAGAATTTGCAGCACATTTCCCCAAGGCCGATAGATCGCGTTTCGTCGCTCAGGGGAGTACAGACGGAAAAAACGTAACGGAAGAAATCTTTTTCAAAGAGGGCCCAGGCTCGCTGCAAAGCGTCTTCGGCTCAGACAAAAAATATTGGAGCGAGGAAATGAAAAAGGCGCTCGGTTTGGAAGACAAGCGCTCGGGGGCCGTTGGAGGTTTTCCTTACCAGCTGGCGCCGCTTGGTTCAAAAGTTTCTTTGCCCATCCCTTCCGTACCTTTCGACGGCAAAGCGCAAAGTTTAAAAAAAATATTCGACGCCCCAATCCAAATATACGTCACGCCTGATCAATATTTCACGACAAAATTCCGAGAAATATTTGAAAAAACCAAACTCAGGCACACGTCGGCAGTCGAATCAAAACGCTGGCTGGGAGGGCCTGACATGAAATATTGGCCGCAGCAGCTCAACTTCGCGGTTTTCTGCGCGACACAGGGGTGCGGAGTTTCTCGCGAAATCTTTGACAGCGGGATGGATCTCCCCCTGCAGATAAGAGCTTTCTACAAATTCCACGTGTATTTCACAGTCAGGCGCATTTTGTTCCAGCTAGGAGGTATTCAGAGCATGAGCGCTTTGCCCGGAGACCCGCCTTTCAACCAATACAATAATCATTACGACGTCGCTTCATACAAAAGGATATGCAGCGAGTTCGGCATTGCCCCCTCGAGTGATTTCCACTTCACGCACGGAGAAAACCACGGTCTGGGAAGCGTTTACGTGTACGCGTCAGGCGCGACAAAAACTGACTACCAATACCCGGGATGGAACAAATTTAGTGATGAAGGCGGGAAAGGGATAAAAGGAAACCTGATTTATTTCATCGAGCCGGGGGCCGCTTCTGATGCTCAAGCTGACTGGTTCGCGCCAAACACCGCGAATGGTTTGACGCAGGCGGGCTTGTCAAGAATAAATCAGTCAATTGAGGCTTTCGTTTACTGCATCCTTGGCGCGCAAGTCAACGTCCGCAGCAGCATTCTCGGCTCTGGCGGTCGGGCGGGAGAAGCTCAGAGCGAGTTCCTGGTGCTGATGGAAGACGCAATCAGACAGCCCGACTTGGCCGCGAGCGTGCAAAGGTACCAGCTCGCGGTGGACCAAGCGAAGGTCAGGCTCAATCTCGCTGTTGCCCCCATGGCCTGGTTCATGCCCGCGCAGATGATAATCAACACCGCAAGCACGATAGGTTACAACAACAAGCTTAAAAAGGCGGTCTCTGGGATGAAACTTGGGGTGAACAACGAGGTAAGTCCAGACACAAAAAAAGCTGGGCTCAAACTCATGGCAGGCGGCCCATCAAAGATTAACCCTCCCAACAGCCACCCGGTCAACCCGATACACAAAGCCGCAACAGCTGAATCAAGCAGGGGCAAGCCCCTCGACCCGGGGCGTGGGGTGGAACACCACAGGAAACCAGCTTCGACCGAAACTCAGCAAGCGCAGCCAACGGCACAAAAAATAGAGCCCACGGCTCAAGATAAAACACCGCAACACGAAATTAACAAAACGGCGGTAATTGTCGGCGTTGTTGGATTATCGGCGTTGCTGTTCGTGGCTTGGCGATAAAGTGTGGGGTTCCACCTAACAGCCCCGCTGGTTAACGCTGCTTCTTAAAATATTTTCGAACAAAAAGGCCACCGCGGCAAGAATGAGCAGCCAGGTGTGCTCGGCCAGAAACCCGACGACTTGGCCGGCGACTTTGAACAGGAAGCTCACGATCGAGCCAATCAGCTCGGGCAGCAGAGAACCGAGTTTCGCGGCAATATCTTTGAGGCCATTTCCCAAAGCTTTGCCGGTGGCTTTCAAACCTCTGGTGAGGACCCCGATGACTGCTCCGATTGTGGTCCCGGCGGCGAGAAGAATGGCGGTCAACGTCACGCCATATTTTTAAGATCTCCTTGACCCTTTCCAAGAGAGGCCGCTCCATTTCCCTTTCCGCGATCTGAGTTTGCAAACGCGCGATCTCCTCGTTTCTTTCTGCCACTCTGCCTTCAGCGGCTTCTTTTTCGGAGGGCGAGGCATTCTCATCTTGGATGATCGCCTGGTCTTCCTCATTTTGGCGCTGCAGCTCGCTTTCCTGCTCTTTCAGGTCGTCCAACGGTTTTGTTTGGTTGAGCCTTTCTTCCATGGCGTTTGTTTCCCTTTCTTTTGCTGCGAGGCTGGCCCTGAGTCTGTCAACTTTGGTTTGTTCCTTTTCTCTGGCCATTGCTTTTTTTGTGAGCGAGTCCAAAGCTTTTTTCCTGTTTTCAAGATCGGTTTGATAGTTCTTTTTCTGTTGTTTGAGCCTTCGCAGTTCTGCTTCACTTTCAAGGTTCGAACCTTGTTGATCCTGAATGGAATCAATCTTAGCGGCGGTTTGCTGTATTTTACTTCTCAAAACTTCCACTTCTCTCTTTTCTTTTTCTCTTTGCTCAGATAATTTTTCCGCCTGTTGAAGTTGTTTTTTAGATTCTTTCAGTCTTTGGCGTTGTTCTCTGATGGTGTCGCGGTCTTCAGCAATGATGTCTTCAGCTCTTTGCCCCAGAGCTGATTTTTTCGCGTCTGTGAAACTTTTTAGTAACCCTTCGTCGCCAAGCTTGAAAATTTTAGACTCACCCCCCCGGGAGCCAAATGAAACGATCTCAGATTGATTTCCTTTTCTGCTGAAACCAATTGGGCCCAATTTTTTGAAGTGTACCTTCGGGAACCATCTTCTGATTTTTTCTTTTGCCCTTTCAAGCATGGCCGGTTTGTCATCGGTATGTACGAAATCACCGAGCAAAGGGGTTTCTTCCTGATAAGAAGTGTCAGGCAGGCCGGACTGCTCGTGAGGAAAAGTACTAATTTCCGTTTGTTCGCCTCCGTGGTAGGGGTGGCCAGGTTGGTAGGGAGTGGACGCCGCGCCTGGCTGAAAAGGACGGGTTGTGTCAACCTCTTGTTCGCCTTCATCAGAGTCGTGATCAAGCCGATTGTCAAGGTCCGGGTCTTCGTAACCAAATTCGCCACCGCCTTCCGCCATAGCGATATATTTCAAGCATATTATTTTTCAAATTAGAAATTATCGCCGGCGGGTAATACGATGTCAGTTCCAGAGAACCTTCGCCCAACATACAGCAAAAAAACATTGGGCGCCATGCAGGCCGAGCGCGCGGTCAAGCGGCCCACCTTTGACCGCACTGAAGCCAACCCCGGAGACACGCTGTATGTTTCAGTGCCAAAGCTGAACGTGAACGAGGTTCCGGTGCCGGGCTCGCTTGCGCTTGTCTTTGACATCGACCTTTCTGGAGGGGAAGCCAACAACTTCCTCGTACAGAACGTCACGCGGGCGCTCGTTGACAGGCTGCACGTGAAGTTTGGAGGCGAAATCCTGCAAGACACGGTCGGCTACGGCATCTACAAAATCTTTGATGACCTTTTCCTTTCACAGGAAGAGCGAGACAGCAGGATTCTCGAAGGGATTCAGAGCGAGGATCTGTGCAAGATCCGCTCAAACGCCGGAGACAAGAAAACCTCTGGCGTCGACGCCGAAGAAAAGCTGAACGAGGTATACGCAAAAAAGTACCGGATCAGGCTTGACCATCAGATCCTAACTGATCACGGTGTTTTCTACCCCCATGCCCTTTACAACGACCTCATGTTCGAAGTAACCCTTGCTGGAGCTGAACATGTGGTCAAAGGCTCTGATGCGACCAAGCTAAAATACAAGCTGACGAACATCCATCTCGAGTACGAAATGATCCGCAGCAAGACTCTGGCAGAAGAGGCGTACAGCGTTTACTCCAGCGGAAAAGAGTTCGCCTATGACCACGTGATGTGTTCCAAAGTGGTGGAATTCGAAAAAAACTCCAACACGACGAAGAACATCAAAATCGACTCCCAAAAAATGTCGATGAAAGCCCTCTTGCTACTTTTAATAGAGCCGTACGCTAATGGCGCCAGAGATTCAGAAAAATACGTCTTCCCGGATCTGACGAAAGTCAGCGTCACGATCAACGGCTCGCCCAACATGATTTACAACGCCGGCGTCGAAAGCAAGGACATGTGGGAAGAGGCCCAACGCTTCTTCGTGAAGGGAAAAAATAAAACCGAGCACATGGATGCGACAAAGTTTTACACTGGAGATAATTTCGGGCTTCTGATTGACATGCGCACCATGGCGGACCAAGAAATGCACGAAAACGGCAGGCGCATTGTGAACAGTACAGACGGCGTCCAGCTGGAAATCGAGAGGAAAGCATTCTCAGCCGACTTGAACTGCCACGTATTCGTCATCGCCGACTACCAGTTGAATGTTATGGACAGACAACTAGAATCTGTACAGCATTGAATATAACATGGACCCGAGCAAGATACCCTTCAACGCTCTCATCGTGGGGCCGACCAATTCTGGCAAATCGAGGTTCGTGGTGAACCAGCTCTACGGCCCGTTCCGCGGAAAGTTCGACTACATCGTGCTCATCTGCCCGACGTTCACGCACAACAAGACCTACCACCGTCTTGGCGAAAACGATCCGAGAATGGATGTGATAGTCTGTGAGCAGCACGACGTGGAAAGGTGGTTGAAGCTCGTGAGATGGCTTTCCGAGGGCACCAACACGCTCATAATCCTCGACGACTGCGCGGCCTCCAAAGATGTGAAAGGGCGCACAGGCGAGCTGGTGAATCTCGCCTTTTCTGCGCGATATATGGGCATCAGCGTGTGGGCGCTCACCCAGAAGTTGACCGGCATAACAGCTTCCTTCCGGGAGAACGTGGCGGCGATCGTCCTCTTTTACACCCCCTCGGCCAGGACCACGAAAGCCATCTTCGAGGATTACGCCGGTAAGCTCTCCCCGGATGAGTGCAAAGGTCTGGTTTCAAAGCTGAAAGAGAGAAAGTTCTCTTATCTTGTGTTCGCGCTTCGCCACCCGTACGGGATAAAGTTATTTGAATAAAAAATGCGAGCTGTATATAGCCTTGCACAATGGCTGCAGAAGATGCCGCGTTAGCAGAAGTTTTGAACCTTCTTCAAACCGAGCCCGAGCCGTCGAGTGGCCCCGCAGGCGGCCTTGTTCCAACCGCTCCCGGACCCGACATTCCCGCTCTTCGCGAGCAGCTGGCCGTGCTGGTGTCCACAGGCAAAGCCAAAGAGGCCATCGGAGTGCAGCTGACACACGAGCAGGTGAAGCGCCTGAGCGACAAAGATGTCGAGAAATACCCCAAACGCTACGAGACATACGTGGGCTCGAAGACAACGGACAGCCTGATCGACAGCTTCATTTTTCTTGCAACCAAAGTGGTCGGAATGGCCGTCAAAATCAAAGACATCGAGGCTTACCAAAAAGAGCTCAGAAACGACTACATCTTGAACAAAGAGCTCTCTAATCTGGCCGGCAACGTTTCTTTGAAGTGCGGCCGGTTTCTTGCCGCGGCCAACGCCGTGTTCATCACCACGAAACATATTGATTTTAGTCCACAGCGGGGCTCTGGCCCGCGCCCCGGGGATGTGGGGTGGAACCCCACACAGTTGCCGGAGAAGATCCACCCTTCTCGTGATGAAAACGGCAATCCGCTTGAGGGCGTTGATGAAGTACCCGACTCAGCAACAACAAAATAACTCGTCACCAATCATCAACAGTGCGGCCAGTTGGAGAGTGGCTGCTTTTGTTGTATAACATCATGGAGAACCATCCGTGGAAAAGTCCTGCAAGTATCGAGGCAGAAAACAAATGGAAAGAACTTCAAGAAGACTTTGAAGAAGCGAATAAATCAAAGCAAATTTACGAAAAAGAAAAAGAGTTTTTTGAAAAATTCTTCCAAATTATCCGCTCTGGCAGTGGGATAAAAGAAGAGCATAAAAAAGAACTAATTTTGAGAATAAAGTCTGATGTACAAGAAAAGTTGGAAACATTTCGGTCAAAGCAGCGTAAATACGAGAAAAAGGTGTTCCATCTTTTAGAGTCTTTAGATATTGAGTTGTTGAGATATTGGTCCTTGTTTTTGCAGACAGTGTAGGCGCCACCTCACCCTTCTCGCGATGAACACGGCTACCCGCTTGAGGGCGTTGATGGAGTACCTTGCTCAGCAACTGCAGAATAAATGGTCACCATTCATCAACAAATGCTGAGGTTTTGCTGACAATTCGTTAACAATTAAACTTTTTTAATTTGCTTATAATACGGTTCGCTTCAATGTCAACCGAACAATCCGAGAGCGCGCCTGCCATAGTGACTGCGCCTCAGGTAGAGGCCAACGCCTGCCGCCGTCACTGCGCCTCAGGTAGAGACCAAGACAGCGCCTGCCGCCGATACCACACAGCAAGCGACGACTCCGACTGCAACCACGCAGCGCGTAAAAAACCCCAAGCGTGTGGCCGCCGGAAAAATAGTTACCGAAAGAAATCGTCTGGCCCGGGAAGAACAGAAGAAAGCGGCCGAGGCTTATTACGCAGAAAAGCAAGCGAAAGCCGCCACAGCGGCCCCAAAGCCAGCCTCGGATACAAAAGAAGAAAGCCCAAAGGGCGGCGGCCTTTTTGGCCTAAGCGCCAACCAATGGAACATGACCAACACGGACTACGCCTTCAAACTCTAAAACCAGGCGCATCCTGACGAACAGATGGTGCCCCCCAAGGAGCCAAAGTTCCCAGATTTCTATCAGCCAAGCGAGCAGCAGGAAAACGGCGAACTCGCGTTCGTGGGCGCCGGGGTGCTCGCTCTGGGCTACGCTGGCTTCCGGTTCCTTTAAACTTTTTTACGCCTTACGTATATGGACGTCAAACTTGCAAAGATATACTACGGCACCGGGGGCTACTGGAAAGGAATCGCCGCGATCAAAAAATTGGCCGAGGCCGCCAAGGTACCTGAAGAAGCCGCAAAAAAGTGGCTCAACAGGCAAGCGCTCTGGCAGATATACCTCCCCGCGCCGAAGCGGATTCCTCGGCCGAAATTCGACGTTCCCACGCTCAACAAGGTCCATCAGGCGGACCTTCTTTTTCTGCCGCACGACAAGCTCCCTCGCGGCCGCAAAGTTTTCAAATATGCTCTCACCGTTGTCGACGTGGCCAGCCGCTACAAAGAGGCCGAATCCCTGACTTCGAAAAATTCTGATGAGGTCGCCCTGGCCTTTCAGAAGATTTACAAGCGCTCGCCTCTCGAATGGCCCGAAATGCTGCAAGTTGACCCCGGGCGCGAATTCATGGGCGCTGTCACACAAGAGATGGAAAAGCACAAGACATATATCCGGCGCGGGCGCGTTAACATTCACCGAGACCAGGCACTTGTCGAACGTTTCAACCGCACCCTGGCGGAGCGCTTGTTCGGGCACCAGTACGCTGCGGAGATGCTTCTCCCTGAGGGCAAGCGGTCCACCGCCTGGGTGAAAAGACTTCCTGAAGTTGTTTCGGCTCTGAACAACGAGGTCACAAGCATCGGCATGAAACTCGCCGTCGCCATCAAAGAAAAATTTGTTTACGCAAGGCCATCGACACCTTACACGAGGGCTGTTGGAAAACGCGAAAAAATCCTCCCCTCTCTTGTCCAAGCTCGTTATCTCTACCAGCCCGGCGAGCTTGAAGGAGGCGTGAAAAGGGCCTCGGATCCAATCTGGTCTTTGAAAGTTTTCGGCATTGAAAGGTCTTTTTCCAAACCGGATCAGCCCGTTCTATACTATCTGCGCGTCGGGCCCAAGCGCGGCTTCGTGCGCGAAGAGCTGCTGGTTGTTCCTCCGAACACACAATTACCCCCAGAGCAACTTTGAAACTTCGGCCTCCAACCCTCTAAGTTTGTCATCTGTTAATGTTGACAACATATCCATGCAGGTGTATCCGTAAGCTTTTGTATGGATACCGTCGTCATCTATCCATCGCTTTGAATCAAATGGCGAAAGCGAAATTTTGTTAAGATGCATACCGTAGATCTCGTGACCCTCCCTTCGAAGAATATTCATTCCATGCCATTGCTGCTTCCCACCGAGAAGCGTTTCCTTATACTGTTCATGCGTTATTTGTTTCTTGACAACGTTCTTTTTCACACCCTTCGCTTTTTTGATATTTTTTTCGTCCGCCTTCAAGATGGAGTACATTTTCGGTCTTAGACCAACGTACTCTGCGATGGGGGTTCCTGCACATTCGTCTTTCATCTTGCCCAAGACCTTTTTGTTCTTGTTAATTTGATTGGAGTGGATGCTCATTCGGGTAGTCGCTCGTGTCGTAAAGGTGCATGCTGTTTTTCATGTCTTCGTTGACGTCTTCTGTTTCGATTATAATCAGAAGGCTGTCGGTGTCCGTGTACAAGAGCTCGACTTTTGAGCCGTACTTCTTTTTTAGCTCGTTGTAAAAGAAGTCGTACATCAGGATCTTGCTGTTGTCAAGGATCGTCATCCCCGTGTAGACCGGCTTGTTTAGAAGCAGCTTGCTTTTTCGCATGTCAATCCCCGCCATGTCGTTTGAAAATAAAACATGCCTTGAGTACAAAGGGCTGGCGATCAATTTCCTTATTTTGACCGTCTCGTTGCTGCGCACTATTCTTATGTCAACGCGGTTGCGCAGGTTTTCCATGGTTTTGCCGAAAACCGAGTTGTTCATGAGCTTGTAAAAGTTCTTTTCAAAGGCGCTCTTTGCTTTCTTCCTGAACTCTGTGTTCATCCGTATGTACGGCT
Organism: Orbicella faveolata; assembly: GCF_042242905.1. Classification (NCBI taxonomy): domain Eukaryota; kingdom Metazoa; phylum Cnidaria; class Anthozoa; order Scleractinia; family Merulinidae; genus Orbicella; species Orbicella faveolata. Next base: position 1,331,754 of record NW_028301576.1, on the reverse strand, counting down.
CCATCCAGCGTTCTTGTTCGAACTCCAGCACCCTGTGTACACGCTTCAGTTTCATGCCCTGCTTCAGATGAAACTGCAAGTTCCTGTAATGCACGACGTAGTTCTTTTTGTCATGAAGCGTTAGCAGCAGCTTCTTGCTGTCCGGGGGTTTCAGGTCCAGGTCTTTCATCAGCCCCTTTTGGTAGTCCGACATCCACTCCTTTTTTACGGCCTTTTTCTCCGGCGCCAGGGGATAGCTGTTGTGCTCCTCGTGAAGTTCTGCAGGGTATTCGAGATCGACCTCGAGAATGCACCCCTTCTTCGCGTTTTCTTTCATACCAAGGATCTCCTCCTCTGTGGGCAACTCGCTTTTCCACTTGAAACCTCTTATCGGGAGGGGCTTGCACATCGCCCATCCGTAAAGGTTGTTTGCGTCGAGATAGAGGAGGTATTTTTTTGGCTTGCTGGGGTCGTAGCCCGGTACATGCGGGTTGTTTGCCTTGGCGTACCTGCTGCTCACCATGGAGATTCCGCCCCGCATTCCTCTTTCCACGAATAGGTGCATCTCGCAGTCTGTGAAGAGCTCAAGCTCGATCCCAGTCTTTTTCAGGAGCGTGTCCCAGGAAAGGCCTGGCGACGTGAAATAGTGCGCCGGATCCAGCCCGTACTGATCAAGGCACAGTTTTCGGAAGTTCTCAAACACATCCGCCAGCAGCGCGACGTCAGCTTTCACGTAAAGGTCGTGGTAATCGCCCAGCGTTTTGCATCCAAAAACCTCCCAGACGGCCTGCGCGTGCAAGTACTCTTCGTCTGTTATGTTCTCGTCGTTCAGCTTGCTGTAAAACTTCTCTTTGTCCGGAAGCATTGTCTCGCTGAATCTTTCCCTTGAGTCCATGTACTCATAAGGATAGATCCCTTTTTTGTAAAGCAGGTCGCTGCCTTTCGAGATCGTTGATGTTATTTTCAATGACTCCTTCGGCGTTGCGCTTACAAGTGAATCGAGGCTTCCTTGCAAAAAGTTCAAGCTGTCTATGAAACGCAGGCCTCCGACCGAGAATGTGATATATTTCTCCATGTTGTTGGCGACGCATTTCACCTCTTTCTCCAGCTTCGACATCGCTTGCATCAAGTGGTGCGCGTCGTAGCCCCTCAGGTTGTGGAATACGACTGGTATTGGATCCGTCTTGGGGTTAATTCGCAATTTCTTGTTACATTCGGCGTGCGCGACTCCGCGGAACCTGCCCGTTATATGGCAATGGTCCTTTACCGCGTCTCTGAAGTTTTTCTGAAGTAAAGGGTTTCCACAGTACTTGCAGTTTTCCTGTGTTTCGGCTTCCAGCTTGTCTTTTTCATCTTCCAGCCTTTTCAGCCTTTGAAGTCCCCACTTCTCATTCTCTTTCTGTGCCATGTAGAAACATTTTTTGTGGCCTTGCCCCCAATAAACCCATTTTTCTCTTACGCCTTCTTCATCCGGTTCTTCTTCAGCGTTGCAGACGGGCAAAGAATCCATGAATTCGTCTTTTATCAGAGCTTTTTTGCAAACGTGGCAATCGACCGCTTTCTTGAAGTCTTCCCAGTCCTTCCACGTCATTTCAATCGGTTTTGGTGTGGCCAAACTCTCTCTTATTTTCTCCTCCTCCTGCAAAATGGCACTTAAAAACTCCCCAACCGCGTTTTCACCCCTGTAAGTGTTGGAACCAACCACTTCGCCATCGCTTCTCACAACAAGGTAAGAGTAACCGCATGCCTCGTGCCTTTCGATCTTCTCTGTATAGCTTGTTTGCATTCTCCCACGCTCACAGCCCAGAATCTTTCTGATAATTGCCTCAAAGTCCGCGTAAATAATGAAGGGCATCTTCATCTGTTTTTTGAAGTTTTCGAAGGAAAGGATGTTTTCCCCCTCTTTCGGCATCACGATCCTTGTCGGCCTGCCGTTCACACCGTTGCAATATTTTTTGTGATCCACGAACAAGTCTGCTCTTGAGAAACCGGTCAAGCACAGCATGCAAAAGTGCTTTTTATCTTTGTGCTTGGTCTGATCGAAAAGCAAAGCGCTTTCTCTTTTTACGTAACAGTAGTGCTGGATTTCCCCTGACTCGATTAACATCAGGTTTATCCGCGGCACGTTCTCTCGTTTTTTGCTTATCTGGTGCACGATCACACAATCGTTTTCCCAGCCAAATACGTTAATTGCGAGTTTCGGGTTTTGTGCCTCGAGCTTTTCTATCTGTTTTACCGGTGTGGGGAAATCAATGCCAACGTAGTTGATACCGCCATTGACCGGATATTTGCTTGGTCTTTGCAGGTTCTTTCCATCTTTTGGAGGGAATAAAGCGGCTCTGAGTGCCCACTTCAAACATTCGTTGTCCCTGTTTTGGACGTTGATTATCGCTTTCTTTTTCGCCAGTTTGGCGGGAAGAGGCAAGTAGGTCCCTCCGCGAAGTGGCTGGTAGCGCGCAACATTCACGTACGCGACCTGTATCCCTTCAACCGCCCATCCCGATCCCTTCACGGACCAGTGTTCTATTTCTCCTTTTGCGTTTTCAATGAATTCGTCAAATTTTTGTTTTATCAGACCCTCATCATTCTTTTTGAAAACGTGCGGTTCGTCGTTTTTTAAATAATGCTCCATGTATTGCGTTTCGTCGTTTCTTTCTATTGAGAACTTTACTTGTAACCCGAAACTTACTTTTACGCTATTTAACCTCAGGGTTTCTTGTTCGACCAAATCGGTGATCTTTTCTTTGTTTTCTCTTGCAAACCTCAAAAGATCTTTATTGTTTGGGTTCCTTTCGGATATATCCATTCTCCACACACGGAGCCATTCTTGGAAATCGTTTTGGGATATTTGGAACCCGTCGTATAGTGCTCAAACCTCGTATCTCAACGGCTCGGGAAGGTTTATTCTTTCCTCCCTCGGTATTGGGCCGTAGAACATTTCAAGAACATCGGACGAGTATCTTGCGGCAGCCATGCCGGCGCAGTATACACTGAGCATGCACTTCTCCAATAGGAAAAATTTTCTGGTACAGTTTTCTACAAACAAGTGAAGGGCACACCAGCCGACACCGCGGCCGCCGCCGCCTCCAACACACGTTCCGCTTCCGCCCCGCCGCCGCCCCCTCCCGCCCCGCCGCCACCCCGCCGCCACCCGCCACCCCGCCACCACCCCCGCCGCCCGGCCGCCACCCCTCGCCGCCCCGCCGCCTCACACACCACCACACACATATATAGTGGGGGTTCTGGTCACAAACGAACACACCCAGTGCAAGCGTAGCAAAACACCGAATCTTTAGAATCAATACTTTGATTCCTTGCGTCTACGGCAAAAATTAGATTAAGTTCAACTCTTTTCGCAGATGCATCTGCTCTCTATTATTTCTCGCAAGTACAAGGTATTTTAAAATTTTACGCCCATTTCAGCGTCTATTAAAAGTAAGGCAATAGTGGAAATCTTGCTTAGGTTTTTAATATAAGTGAAGAGACTGGGAAACGGTTCAACAGGGACTTTAATCTAGACTGTGTGCAGTCTCTTTCTTTTCCTAGCGTGCGACAGGTTTCGTTTCCCGGCATTTTCAATCAAACCGCAAGATGCGCGGCCTCTTTTCTTTCCCTGTGATTTGTATAATCTTAGCATTGTCATTTCAGGAATTAAAATCGGCTTCTCGGAGCCTAATTTTAATTCTTCCTCAAAATATCCATTACCTCAGTTAATACAAATATCTGAAAGCCGCAATTTTCATCGTTTACTTAGACTATAAGTCGGTGGCCGCAAGATGTTAAAATATCGCATTTACATTTAAATATTGCAGCTGATAATGACATCAAAATTAATTTTACTGTGAAAAAGTTTTATTTTCAGCATCAGCGGGCTTGCTGTCATCCCATGTACAAGATGAGACTTTGGAAGCCATGTTAAAAGGAAATCGTTTCAGTTCTAACTTTACTAAAAATGTCCAACACCTCTTCAAATATTTCATATATTACAAATAATCTATATTTTGGATAATAAAATCGCAAAAATGAAGGCTAAATACCCTGTAAATAATGGTAACAGAACTGAGTGGAGTCCAATTCGGTGCGCAATCATACACATAATTAACAAAATTTGAGGACCGCGAAGCGGGAGTCCGATTTGTTTAATCACGAGAATGATTACAGACAGAATTGGACAACATGAGGTCCTGTTACCAATTAATCATAAAAATTACAATAAATAGCAAACTATGATAACTAAAATTTCCGGAAAAAGAATTAGACAACAGCTTGAAAACTTACGTGGCCTCCCTTGCAAACGCTCTTATTAGGGCTTGTCGCGCGTTCCTTCCTCATGAGACGAGCCCTAAGAGCGTGTGTGTGGGAGGTACTCAGAAAACCGACCAGCAAGCAGCAACATGCACTGCACCATTTGCTTTTTTCTAAACCCTTCCTAAGATTTAGACCTTAAGTTTAGGCGTGGGGATGAAGGAAGGTTGAAGAAGAATAATGACGTGCCGTTTGTGCACTCACCTACGATTAACAAAGTACTGAGGCACTGCCTGCTTATATTTGTTGTATGCAACGTTTCTATAATTAGTTTATCAGTTCTAGCATAATTTCATTTCAGTTTGGTTTTCTTCACGTAGGGTGCGAACTAGAAGGATCTCCAGGAACCATTAGCTTCAGTGATGGATTTTAATTCATGGAACATCGTGTGGAGTTTGTGTTTTGGATTATTAGCGACAGTGATCGTTGTTGGAAATCTCCTTACCATCTGGATATTTCTCAAGCGGAGACTTCGCAAACGCGCTTATTTTCTTTTGATTAGTTTGGCTGTTGCTGATTTACTGGTTGGGCTGCTGACTGTTCCTTTGTACATAGCGATGAATTCAATATTGTGCTTGGGTCTGTCGAATTGTCTGCTGTGATTCAGCTTGTGCCAATTGACTGACATTTTTGCTGGTATTGCCTCCATCTCCGCACTTGCCGCTATTTCCTTGGAGAGAATGTACGCCATAGGTTGGCCTTTTCGTCATAGAACTCTAACCTTTCGTGTGTACATATTTGCTATTGCCATGCCATGGATTTTCACAACAATATTCACTTCTGTAAGGTTACTGCTTTACTTCTCTATCATAGCATTTGAAAACTACGTGTACTCTCATCTTGTTTCTTAGTACGCCTCTATTAGTGATTTGTATAGCATATTTTGTTGTATGGGAGAAACAAAAAACAATGATGGGTAACCGGAATCACGTGGTAAGAGAGACAAGATTAGCAAAAACGCTCTTTATTATTACTGCAGCTTCTCTTTTGACCTGGCTGCCATTTCAGATTCTGAATGTGTTGCTATACTTTGGTGTAATTAGCTATTTCTCTTACATAAACATAACTACTCATATCATAAAGTTTTTTTAATTCAGCAACTCGCTTGTAAACGTAATAATTTAATATATAGATTTAGCCGAGCCTAAAAGCGGAACTCCTCAGTATTTTTTCGGAATGCTGTTACTAATGAAAATAATCGAACATGTATGTGAGGTAAATTGCGAACTATTTAATAGTTTCAGCTGGAAATAGGATCACATCAGCAGATCGAGGTGTAAGATGGTGTGATTGTGAAATATAGAGCCATGATTTGAAGGATTTCTGGGAAGCCACTAAAAATCTTGATCACATAACAGAACTGTCTTCTGTGCTTTTTGGTGGCATTTCCTGTTCTTTCCTACCTTATTCAGAAAGACAAGACATTGTTATTAATCATTATATTCTTTCTTAGTTAACATGGGGACTCCCACACAAAAGAAGTTTAAACATTTTTTTGCTGTGGGGACTGATTGAAATGCAGCGGTTACAATACTCAGTCCCTAAATCTCTACCAAATGAAATCTCGCAAAAATACCAAAATAGTATACATATGTGAAAAGTTGGAAAGTTTTGTTTTCTAACTTGTCCCCAAAGATACATTTAGCCATCTTCACTTTTGTCTGGAGTCTCCTCCCGCTGAAAGGGTTTGCAATAAGCAAAATCACTCTCACATGAATGGTAATTGTGATATTTTTTTTTTTTGGTCATCATGAATACTTGCATAGGCTTCTAATAATAATTTTATTATTCAATTTCCATGTGATTTGTTCTTCTTCTTGACTGAGATTGTGGACTACAGGAGCTGTTATTGGGTTCCATTAATTAATTTTGCTATGATTAAATTATACCAAGAATTATAAGCAAGCTAAGAGTAAGTTATATTATGTACATGTATTTTGTCTGCACTACACAACCAAATGCACTCAAAGGTTATCATCATGGGTACATTTGTCAGAAGAGCCGAGCATATCCAAGATATGTTTTGATTGACACATCAATTAAGATAATTTACAGCAAAATGGATAAACAATACATCAATATCCTACATGCACCAAACTGGACATAGGGGTTACGAGGCAATCATTTAAACAACAGATTGAAATAATTTATAAACAAGAGAACACTATTTGTACAACAGTAGAGAACAAATTAGCCTTATTGGACGTTGCGAATGGCAAGGCTGTCTGTCTCCATTTCGTGTTGGCAAAATATTAATTTATGCCATGTCCAATGCAGATTATCACAAAATTGATTTACAAACACGATAAATATCACTTTAAAGCCAAAAAAGCACTTATTTAAATAAACCATGAGTAAATTATCTCTAAGAAAAACTGATTAATTTAACAGGCACCTTAAATAATTAGTTAATATATGTGTTTCTTAATAATGTAATACAGTGTATCTGTCACAATGTTGCAGCCATGATATTACAACACACAGGATGGGTTGCAGAACTCAACTTCTAAGCCAGTTTATTCAATGACCTTGGTGCAGAAATTATAATCCCATCAAGTTGTCTGTAAATACAGAGAAACCAAACAAATCATTGCAATCTTAAGTAATAAATTATTGAACTCTTTTGCATGTATGTACGGTGTATGTTCCATTAACATTGGGGATCTCTCAGAAGCTGCATCCATCATAAATTAATTTGTTCCTGCATGCATTTGTTTATAGAACTTTTCACACTTTAATATCTCTGTCATACTTATAGTGATCCTGTGTTCTACAACAATTAGTACACAAGAAAAATACACTCAGTAAGATATTGTTTACAATAAAAATCAATGCCTATAAGCAATCATAAGGACTTTAAATTTATATTTCTTCAGAAATATCTCACCAGGCCATGGTTGCTTTGAAAATCTTTGATGTCTTAATACAGGCTGCCCATGTGTAAACTGTTCATATATTGAATGACAGGAACAGACATGCAATCATACTGTAGCTGCTACTTGAACACCACTGTTATTCAGATAAAAACATATCGATTATAATTTATCATAATCTTTACACACAAACAGATGACATTCCTTTCTTTGATATACAGTGTACTTCATTGTTAGTTGTTTACTCAGTGTTAGTGAATCAAATGCTAGGGGCTGGTACCCCCGGGGGGGGGGGGCACTGCCATATATGGGCTATATAGGTATGTGCCGCTGTGAAGGGTATGGTTTTCAAGCAGTTTACTCTAGGATAGGGTATATAAATCAGAGCGTTTGGGTCTAGAGTAGGATATCATTTTCACAAAATTGACTAGTTGGTTGAAAATTTTAGTTAGACTAAGGAAATCAGGAATTGCCACTCAGAAATATAAAAAAATCAAATCAGCAAGTTCAAATTTAGGCAAATCAGCCTCAACAGTGTCGATAGATGGGGGGATTTGGGGAGTTTACTCTAGTGTAGGGTAGCAAAATTCAGCTAAACTAGCTCTAGTATAGGCTAAGGGTTCCAGGGTCCAAGCGGCACATCCCCACCCAGAAATTCCCAAAGTACCTCCCTCGAGCTGGTACCCCAACTTTCACAGTGGCAGGTTCTGCCCTGAGATGCAAAGAAAACTTACTAACTGAAATGAACTTGGCGACTTGCTTTTGAGATCAAATGCAGTTTGCTTTAAACAAGAAACTGGAACATTGCAAGTTACAACAATGTGCCCAGTCCCAATCAAAGGGCCATCCAGGCTGTTTGGTTGTACATATAACTGTACAACTGCATATGAGTTCAGCTTCCAAAAGAAAATCAGAGTTTGTCAGGATAAATACTGATGTTCTTGTTTACTACATGTAAATCTGAATGTGCAGTACCAGAAGATATTCACACCCAACACCCATTCATGGCCAGTCTTCAAAAATTCCAAATTAAAGTATCAGGAAGATAGAGCTCTAATAGAGAAAAAACCTCCATGTGGGGTATGAATCTTTTCTTGAAGAAAACAATGTCTGAGAAATCATTAATTACAAAATAATGTTTAAGAAATATCTTACCTGGTAATTCCAACTTTCAGAAAATTTTGTAATCTAGACTGTCTGGCCACTTCATATATTTGACCAGTTGACACTGGACATGTTTGTCAATTTGTGGGCTTCAACATCACATTACAATACAATTGGTCAACTAAAAACAGCATAATTTGGTTAATTAATATACACTGTACATCATTACGTTGAAATATTGGTGAAGATCATTGCACACCCACAGATACAGAATCATCACAGATATGATATGATATTCTTAACCTCTCTGAAATCTCAGATTATTCAAGATTAACATGCACATACATCATTAAGGACAACCCTAAAAAACTGATTCCGGAAACCGGAATCCGGAACTGGAAACTAGAATCCTGAATCCAGATATTATGAATGATGATAGAAATAATTCACTTCAGCAATGTCTAATATATAAATATGGGGAAAAACTATTTTGCTGTTATTTACTTTCTTGGCTTTACTTCAGCTACAAACTGTAATTGCTAAAACATTTTTGACTAGTTCTGAACAACCCTTAGCTATACATCTGGCCCAATTGTTCAAAAGCTGGATAAAGCTATCCATTGGGTAATCACTTTCCAGTCAGGGTTAGTCATTTTTCAGGTGGATAGAGTTACTCATAGCCTGCGAGCAGGCTCTACTATCTGTCTCTAGTGCCTGAGCAGGCTAAATAAGTGTCTAGTGTTTTTCTGCATTGGCATGTCAGCGAGTGCCTTCATGCAGCTTTACCGCTCATGCCCCCGGCCCAAACACAAGAGCCTGCTCAAAGGCTTAGTTACCCATCTTTCGTTCAATCTGGCTCTGGTGAGAGTGCAGTTCTTGTCTAGATCAAATTGCTATGAGAAGACTGGTGAGTAACAATAACAACAAGCTATTTTGGTGAGTTTCTGGCAGTCTTTAAGCATCTTTTAACAACATGTGGTCCGATCTGTTAGCAAGTGAGAAGCAGAGGGAAGTAAGTGTGCAACATTTCTATAAATTGTTTTAATATGATGGCCGCCAAGAATATGAAATGCTGATTTGTCACAGTATCAGTGTGGAAATAGTGTTGATCCGGAACTAGTTTGGAATCTGTTGGACAAATCAAATATTATATTAAGATGAGCCAGGTTAGCCTTTGAACTTCGAAAGTGGGGGGTGTGACCATCAATGTACAGGGGGCTGCCACTGACAGACATCCTGTTCTCTATGACATTTTCTATCTTGTTCAGTATCTACTAGACATAAAGGGTAAATTTATACCTCCGGTAAATTGCAGATCACTTATTAAACAAAATGGCAAGAAGATCTTTTAAATCTTATAACCGCGCTTTTAAAATTTAACTGTTTTGTTAATACTACAGTCACAACGCAGTGCACATTCCAGAGCAGTCCTTGATGATTCATTGATTACTGTAAACACATGACTTGATCAACACAAACTGTGTCATATCTTATTGCACCATCAGTCTTAGCCTTTGCGAAATCTATGATGATGTAATGGTCTTAATCTGGAAGTTTGCTCGGGACATGCCCATGAATGATACAAAAGGAAACGAGTGTCACGCTATTAATAATGCTTTTAATAAACAGCTTTCTTCCTGAAACGTCAAAATTTAATTTGCTTGCGCTTTGAAGTGCTCACGCAAGTCACACAATCAGGGGGGTTTACATTATCCACAGCTAATTTTGGAACGGTTGTGTTTTTTCTCCTAGCACTGACTTAAACATTGCAAGTTCTGGCAAGCTCTTGTTTACCTTGGCAAATACTTAATTTTTCTTCAAATCTCTTAACTCGCTGCGATGAAACAGCCAAAGAATTCGCTTCATTTGCCGAAACCCACAAGAAATACTCACAAAATTGCACATAAATTAATGACCATCGCTTCTGGCAAAATAAACTTGCAAAGTAAACATGATCTTACAGTGCATTTGCCATGTAGCGAAAATGAAAGCTGCAATGTCAGCGCATTCCATGGCTGACGTAATACCCTTTTTTAGCGTTTTTAGCGTATTTATTATTTCCCTTTGAATCCAACGCTTCGATAAAACCAGAAGAAAATATATATTATACACAAATAAAGAAAACAATATCCATAACATTGTCCTTGTATTAACGTTTCAACAGCTTATGGCGAATAAACATCACAGGTTGCGTGATTCAAAATTTGGCTGAGAGGAAGTTTGGGTCTGGTCACCGACCACAAAAAAAAAAAAAAAAAAAACACACTGGTAGAACACGAACCACGCTCGGCCCATGGCCATGCAGTTTATTGCCAGCAAGCTTATTTTAGACGCTCTCAGGGTGCTTGGAATTAAATTATGACGCACTTTACTAAGATTCTCATAATTATAGCCCTCACTAGAAATAACGGTTGCACGAATTTCGACAGATGGGGAATTTTTGTGTCAGTTTGAGGTCCTTTTTACTTGGCCACTTATTTTTTACAGGCAAAAACCTAAGCAAAACAATTTTCGAGTATTTGAAGAACTTGTTTTCTTCGATTTGTGGATTCTGGTTTCCGGTTACTGGATTCCAGTTTTTCATTCTGGATTCCGGCTTCCAGTTTCTGGGTTTTAGGGTTGCCCCACTTTTAACAGAGTGTTTGCTTTACATTCAGTTTACGCATGGCTGTTATCCAGCATAGGCAGACTTATAAGTTTGCCTTCAAAAATAAACTGCAACAACTATTGCATCTTTCATCACCTATTCTTGAGATGAAATGACAAAAATCCAAGTACAAGAAGTCAAAAGCATAAAACAAACTTACCTGGTAATGCTTACAGTTCCTCTTACTGTCTGCATATGCCTTCCATAAACTGGTACTCCCTGGACATTGTACTCACTATTTTTGTGATCACACCTTAAAACATCACTGTTATATAATTTGTCCTGAAAAAGCAATGCATGAAATGTTATGCTTTTGGCACTCACCAAATACCTTTACATGATGTGCAAAGTACACCACATCAACATTCACAATTCTCTTTACTTTCACTGTAACTTTTTTTATGTCATTTTCCCTAACTTGAAGACAGGACTTCCACATTAGGTGATAATTTGCCTCTGAAATCTCTCTGAATTCACAGGGAATGATAACAATTAAATCGTGACTAATTTTAGCAAAGGAGGCGTTCAAACGTCAGATTTTAATGTTAAGTTTATAACTTTACATTACTCTTCGTATATATATATAACCTCTCAATAATTGCACCTGTAGACAGAAGGTGTGCTGGGGGAAGAGATGTTCTAAACTCTCTGAACGTTTCCCCCTTACCTGTAATAGGATGACTATTATGAACTATGATTCGCAACCAACACCAACATCAGGTTATGTATACACATGTATATTTTGTTGCCTCCTGTAATCATAAAAAAATAAAAATTTAAACCCTCCATAAAGTTCATACCCAATAACACTGCCACATGTAGCGCTGTTACTGGGAATTAATTTAAGTGAAACTGTTGAAACAGCTCTGTCAACATTGTTTCTAGCAGTTAAGACAGGATAACAGAATATACACGTAGTACACAGCAAAGGCCAGAGATACACACATGTTGGTTATTAGTTAGGATTTTGTGAGCTTCTGTGCTAGGTATGGTGGAAAATAATGGACTATCAAAAATGAAGGTTCCTAAGACATTTTGACAGCAATGAGAGGAATGAATATATAAATTTACAAAAGAAAGAGAAGTTCTTGCCCTGTCCAGTTCTCTGTCATAAAAATATCATTTACATACATTTATTACATGTGGTTTGTGTTTAAAGCTGATATAATGCACACTCTGATTGGCTAATTCTAGTGTATTATTTACATTTACATGGTATACGTCGGTAAAATCATAAAACATCACATGTGACTAAAATAAAAAATAAAAACTAAAAAGAAATGCCTACATGTAATTCATAATAATTTTAAAATAATTAACACTAAAACAGATCTAATTCTTTACTTTATTCAAAATTATGCCCATGGGTCAATTACGAGCATGCTAAAAGGTCCTAACACAAAGTAAAAGGAAATTAAGAAAACTATTGCCTTTTTCCTGAAAATTGTAGTGACTGAAAACAATGATTGAACACTCTGAGAGTGCATTCTATCACCCTGACAAGATAAAATTTAAGGAGAATAGAGAATTCACAAAATTATATTACAAAGGAATTGGTACTGGACAGGACAAAGGAAACAGCCAGGAAGAAACTGAAACTTTCTTTGACGAGCAAAAAAAGTATGCATGCACAACAAAGAAAACAGTGAGTGACATTCGGTTAATGAGTTACAATGTAGTTAATAACAAAATTAGTGTGAAGAAAAGAGCAGAGAGAGAGAGTGTGTGTGTGGAGAGAGGAGAGCGCTCTCACCAACTAAATTGTGTATGTATGTATGTATGTATGTAAAACTTATTTCTATTACCGAGAAATGGTCAGGGCAAGAACTTCTACTCCCTAAATTTTTTCTAAGTATGTAAATGTCATTTACACTGTTCAATTTACCGAGTAAAGCTCTTCGCATTTTTTTTTTCCATTAGTACTATCTCACTTTTGAGGGACATTTCCATATTAAGTGTAAATACTGCATATTTGGGGAATAGCCCATGTACCCCCAACCAAAAGTAGTGGCACTAATAAAATGAAATAGTAAATCAAAATGAAAGTAGAGCTTTATTTGCACACAGGTTTTACATGCACAATCGTCTACTCGACATTTGGACTATATAAGCATTTCACCAAACCGAACTAATTGGACAGACAACAAAATAAAACGAGGAAATCTACATTATAAACACAATAATTATGCATATCACTTCATCTGAGTATCAAAAGCAAATCCTTCTCATTGAAAGGTAACCGAATGAAAGAGAGGATAAAGAAAATCGTTTAACCTTGCAGTGTTAAAAGTTTAATAATTATTCACGCTTAAATTTGAATATTACAGTGTGCATTTTTGCCGAAGGCTTAATTTAGCTTTGCAGTCATTTTATCGGCGGTAGCTTTGCCAGTCTTCAGCCAAATTAACCTGGGAATTCACCCAAGCATTTCGCCAAACCGAATAAACTGAACTAACAAAACGAGGAAATCTGCATACTTTGTAATCACAATATGCAAATCTTCCCATAGGAACGTTGAAAGTAAATTTAGCAAATCCTGTTTGTACACCTTTCTTGGTTTTCAACAACAGAAGAAGAAATTCTAGCTGTCTACGAGGCGGCTGTGCCAACTAACACAGAGAAAACTTCAAAACTCGCCCGGCCGTGTTTACAAATACGGTTTTGGTTAAGCTTATTTTTAGACGTGAGCTTAGGTTGACGACGAAAATCGACAGAAAGCTTAATTTGTTTACAACTTACAACAACCTCCACAAAGCGATTCACTTGCTATTGTTTAGAGATGAGAGAAATTAAAACGATGCAATTTATAAATTGTCTCACAACATGGCTTCAAATAAGGAAGACTTTCAAAGGATTCCAATTGAAAATAAGCTTATATCGCTGAGGCAACTTGTTAATTTTCATAGCAAACGCAACAGCAAAAGTCACTTACCGCAAGTTAGCAACATCAGCTCGGCCAGTGTAAATCTTCCAGGCAGAAACTTGCAGCAAAAGTTGTGAAGACTGAACTGACCTAATCTTTTTGACAGATCAACGAATCAACCACTTTTCCCCGCTGTGTTTACTGTTTTGTAACACTCGGACATGTTTGATTTCTCTTGTTCATCACCTGACCAAATCATGTGACTTTTCTTGCACGGCTGCACAGCGTCACAACGCGCGAATTTTAAAAAACTTGGCACTGCAGTCTTCTGAGTACTTTCACATCCTATCTATGGCCCTCGTTAGCTTTGGTTAACGGCATTGTTCGGTATTATTTCACTTCCTTTCTCTAGCCCTTGACTCGCTATAATTCACGCCATTGTTCAGTACTGTTTCGCCTCCTTCCCCAGCGCTGGCCCGCTCTTTTTCGCGATCTTCTTCGCTACTTCTTTGCCTGTTAATTCTTGCTTTCTTTTTAATTCCTTCAGTGCAACCCTATCTTAAAAACATTAGATCAACCTCCGCTATCATTTGTCGACATAACAAATAGAAATGCGTTTTCTTTTCTTTAAAAATCCCGCCAAGAAAAACGGCATTCTTCTGCTAGAGACCGAGGGTGCATGTCTCTGTCGACCTATTAGCTGGAGTATGGCCGCCATGTTGGGCAACTCCGCCGTCGTCGTCGTCGTCGTGCGTACGCGCCCACGAGCAATACCGCTAGCCATGAAAACCATGAGAAAATTCATTCATGGATTTCCTTTTGTTTCCCATATGATTGTGGGGCTCCGCTTGGCGCCCCTTCGGGCCGCCGGAGCTCCGCTATCAATTCAGAATATCAGAATTTAAGAACTCCCTTCTTCAGATGCTTCATTGTAGTGTGAGTTCTCGTGTTGTTAGAAGTAATGAAGCTGCGTCGATTCGTCAGCTGACACTGGGTCAGTTGAATTATAACCGAGAACTACAGGTTTCTAATTACTAGAAAATTTTACAAGGTGATAACAATTTGTTGTTCTTTTGGAGTTCCCATCATTAATATTCAAGGCAATTGAAGGGCTATTTTAACTTGATTTCCCACACTCAATAACTTGACGGCAACAGCGTGTTTTCTCAGTTTAGCCACTGGGTGCTAGGCAGATTCTACCGTGCTCACAAGTCTTTAGATTATAACTTAGAAAACATTGGTTACGCTAAGATAATTTGTTTTGAAGGTCCTTATGTTTTACACCGATTATTTGTCCTTTTATTACGGGTTTAAAGTTCCCATATGTTAGTTTCTTGTATCGATTTTGATATTATAATACGAGAGATTTAAATATTACAAGCTGTGAAGCGTATTTTCCTGGTTTAGGAGGTAAGGTAAAGTCTGCATGCGAGCCAAGTGGCCCATCAGGCCGGAGCTTATCCCGGTTTCTGTAGCATGAAGCGACTAAGAGTATTTCTACTCCCCTGGATGGGATGCTAGTCCATCGCAGGGTTACCCCCAGCATTAAGTTCGCCGGTACCCATTTATACACCTGGGTGGAGAGAGGCATTGCGAGAGTAAAGTGTCTTGCCCAAGAACACAACACAATGTCCCCGGCCAGGGCTCGAACCCGGACCGCTCGATCCGGAGACGAGCGCACTAACCATAAGGCCACCACTGGTTTAGGAACCAGCCATTATTTATCGCCTGTCGGACGATTTTCGGCTAAAGATAGTAACATTTAGCTGATCCCTCTTTAAATGTTATTCTATTGAAGTGATCCCCCCTCATAACTATTGATAAATTTCGTGATCCCCCCCACCCCATATCTTCGTAGCCATATTCACCTTTCGACGTGTATATTTAGTGATATGAAAGTGATATTTCCAACTATGCCTTACTTACAGTACAATGAAGTCGCCATGGTGTATTCTCTCTTGCTATTCTGGATTCCCCCCCCCCCCCCCCCACCCTACTCCTTTTGGGCTCACAGCTATGACTGATCCCCGTTCCTCCGTCCGTCCGTACATTCTCTTCTTCCTTCCATTTTTACCCTCCTTCTTTTCGTCCCTTCCTCTTTCTCCACCTGTTTATACTTACACTAAAATGGTCTGCACGTACTGCAGTCACTCATTCATTGACTCAATCGCTCGCACAAAGTCATTCGGATTTTTGTTCTCTTTAATTCTAAAAATACAAAATAATGCACACTATTGATTCGTTTCAAACGTTATGTACAAATATATTTACATTTGAATAAAACTATGCCCACGACTATTTTAAAATTTCATTCTGTAACTCTGGGGTTCTTGACATCTAACTTCACATTCTCAATCTACATAATTTTTATAAGAAACGGACCAGTTCTCACACAAACTGAAAGATTTTTGTCCGCAAATTATGATATATGAAATATATATTAATCTTGTCCAAGTCGCGTTCACTTGTTCCATTTTCTTGCAATACAAAATGCGGAAAATAAGCGCTGGCCTTACTGTGGTCAAAAGCTTATCTTAGGTTCACTTTGTTCCTCTAATCCAATAACTGTAACTCGTGTACCAGATAACAAGTTTCCATCATTTCTGATCCAGTTAGCTTCTCAAATTAAGGCCTCAAGAATACAGAATAATTACAATTAATAAGAAGGTTTGATTTATTTAGTCAAGGTTCTCCCATAGAGATCGACTAAGCTCGGTTAATAAGATGTTCATTATATGGCGAACAAGAAAAAATTAATTCGTTTAATGCAACTGCTTTGTACTAGCTGACGTTTTGCTTGCGAACCAAAAACTCTCCCCAGCTGAAAATCGTAACGGAAAAATGTTCAACCAATTATTATTTAACAATTTGACATTTTGACGCATTGTTTACATTCAATTCTTCTTTTTAAGCAACATAAAATTTATCCTTGCAGTGTGACTGTTCTCCATTAGCTCTGAGACCTGTCACTAGGAACTAAGTCTTCTATTGACGAGGCAGGTTGAGTGACTTTCTAAACTTCTTTACTGATTCTTTACTCTCTCCTCAGAAAAGAACATTGTTTTGCTTTTTATTCAAACCTTCCTTTTTGCCCAGTGTTAGGATGGTTGCCGTTTAACAGCATCGTTTATAAATTCAAACCCTGTTAAGCACTACTTCTTACCTAAGGAGATAAAACACTCCAGTACTAAGCAGACAATGGCAATACATGAGTAAAAACACGTAATAACAAGTCATTTCTTTTAAGCTGTTGAAAAGTTGGGTTTTGTTGAACCGAATTTAAAAACAGGATCAACCTAGTGTTAAATAAAATAAATTATGCACTATTTTTTTTTTAATATTTAAACAAAGAACTATAAAAGTCCTTGAGCGTTCATCAAGCCTACAAAAAGAGCTTCAGAAGAAAGAGGAAATTTCTAAAATATTTAACTACAAACATCAGCTATAATGAAACGTTTAGACGGACCTTTAGGTCAGAATGCTGCTGTGAAACCGACGATGAAATGTATTGCTTTTAGGCTTTGATCAACCGGTCGATGTAAGAGTTTTGTAGATTTCGTTTTTCGTTGTACTTGTTGTACTTATATCGCACTCTAAACAGGAATTATTAATTAGTATAAAATAATGGAAAAGCTGTATGGTGTAGGTCGGCTATTCTGAGGTAACCAGATCGAGTATTAACAATTTACTTGCCTTCAAGTTGTGCATTTTAAAACAGAGTTGCAGTTTTATTGTATTTCTATCTATATTTTTTTCTTGTTTGTTTTAATAATTTTTGATCAAACCAACATTATATCTTTGCAGTGTGACTGTTTTCATTGCCGGCGCTATCTCGCAGGTACTGAAGTTTCCTGTTGACTAGGTAGGTGGAAAACTTTTTAACATTTTTCGGATAATTTTCACTAACTGCAGATATATCCTGTCGGCACTGAAAAGTACTATAATGATAGTTCTTCGAAACCATTGTGTTTAGAAGTAAAGTCAATTTAAAATTTCAAAGAAATCAGTTTACACGGCAATTTCCAGCAAATAGACAAATTCGGCTAACACACAAGTGACATTGAACTGGGTGTTTACATTCCGTGAAAACGAGGCTCCCTTAACATTTTCTTTATTAATAATAATAATAATAATAATAATAGTAATGATAATAATAATCGAATATTTCCCCAGGATAACCCTTCAGTACAACGTACTGTTATCAACGGGGTCCTACAGCCGCTTGTATTTGTTGTGTTAATGTGCGCTGCTGTAGTTGTTTCTTCAATAAAGAATAGAAATGGTCAAATTTTCCAAAATTTGGGTCAACGAACATGGTCTTCGTGGCTCGAGCAAGGCGGAAAAAAGAATGCTGTAGAGAAAAGCTATAAGTTCTTTCGGGAAGGGTATGTTGACGATGTTTACGCGTGTCAGTAGTTGGAGGATTTCCATGTCAAGGCACGTTGCTAAAGATCTCTAAGAAAAATTGAAGAGCCTCATTTTAGCCGTAATCTTCAGGGAGAGCGATGGCTGGGCAGACGTTTTTAATCAATTAAGCACGCTCTTCGTGTAAGGGAGGAAGGACACTGCAATCATGTATTTGCATTATTGTTCCAGTTGAATGATTATTCATGTCGTAATATCAAAGATATCCCGAGTGATGCAATCTTTACATGACTACCCCAGTCTTAGTATATTTCGAGAGTAGTTTCTCTGTGTTTATAACACTTGATTTTCTCGTTGTAGTATTCCAGCAAATCTGCATTTTTCTATCTAGATTAGGCAACAGAAATTGTAATGATATTCAGGAATTCACCGTGACTGTTAAATACTGTGAAAAGGGTAATAAATTTTCCCTCTTTCTTTGGGTTGTACATTCGGAAAGAAGGTAGGATACAGAAAAATTATGTAACCAGGGAATTCTAAGATGTTCATCTAATTAACTACAGATTTCATCCTCAAGATGTTTGTGTCTTTCGAGAAATAATTTCTTCGCCAGCCCTAGTCAAAACCAACGTGACACATTCTCTTTCAGATGCTGCCGAATCCGTTGCTTCATTTTCTCTTCTGCTTTGATTCATCTTTTCTGAAGCGTACCTCTTCACCGCTTGGACCTTCTCCTGTTTATCTTTATCCGACGAAAAAAAAGGAACTGCATCGGCCTTCAATCGATTTTTACTAGACTAAGGAAATATCATGGATCTCTTCATTTTCACGATCCAAATAGAGAGGAGACTTTTAAAATTTAACGGAAACCCGTAAAACGGCAGATCTTTTCGGTTAGCCGAGCTGTTCTGACAGTCTCCGGTGCAACAAAACCGGGGAATCGTGGCTTAATTTTTCTCTAAATTTCAATATGTACGCACTTGTTTTGGTTGTTGTTTTACCCAATTCAAGTCACGTGACACCCGCGCGTGAGTTAGCCGAATTTGACTATTCCGTTCGTTCTGTTGTCGCTTCTGCATTTTCAGCGTTTTAGTGGTTGAAGCACTAAATATTCAACTGACAGTTCTTTTTGGGTCCAAACACAAACCCTCTTGAAGTCTTCGTCTTTTAACGCAGAGCAATAATAGGCCATTTATACGAGAAAAATAAGCCGCGGATTACACAATCCGCGGCTTACATAAGACGCGAACTGAACCATTTATACGAGCGAGGCTTACATAAGACGCGAAGTGCTCGTATAAATGGTTCACGGCTTATTCGTGGCTATTCCCTCGCTTTTGTGTTGATTGTCATAGCAATCGCGGAATTTCGCGAGCTCTCGCACGAGCGCGGGAAAACCTTGCGCTTGCGAAGTGTAAGTTCGCGTCTTATATAAGCCGCAAACAAGCCGCGATACTATTTATAGGAGTGGTTCCGCGTCCTATATAAGCCGCGGCTTATTTAGGCCTAGCTCAAAACCGTCGTTTTACACAAGCCGCGGCTTGTGTAAGACGTAAACTGGTTAAAATGTACCATTTATATGGTAAGTTTGCGTCTTATTTAAACCGCGGTTTGTGTAATCCGCGGCTTATTTTCGTCGTGTGAATGGCCCTATTATTTAATTTTTCGCGGACTTTAACTTGACGTTGTTCTAATATGTCAAAGGAAGGAAGATGCATAAATGATGAGTCTTTTTCAGCTTCCCGTTGATAATTAAGAAATAAAAAATTATGCATTTTTATGAAAATGGTAGATAACCACTGCAAGTCAAAGGACTTCAGAATTAAACTCCCCAGTCTGCCAAAAAAAAATGACAAACCCAAGAATGGGCTGTCTTCAGCTTGCGGGAACATTTGGCTCGAAGTTAATTAACTCCTGCTGAAAAATCTAGACTGTCGCGCCTTTTGCGGCTATCTCTTCTAATAATAAAAGTTATAAAACCTCAAATATTTGAATTCTACAACAGTGTATACCGTAAACAGGGAATATAACTGAGAAGTGTTCAGTTCACACCAGGTTGTAATTTCTATGGCTTTTTTGCCATTTTGATGCTGACTCTTTAGCGAAAGTTAGACCTGCTGAATAACAGTGAAAACAGCTATTAGCCACCACGATATTAGAGTAGTGGAAGTGGCAACCCTCGCGCCAATAATTTAGAGAATAAAATGCTGAACACCGAATTGGCACTTGTAGTTAAGCGAAATTTAAAGGCTTATTTGTATCCAAGTAGGTAAGTAAGTCAGATCTAACTGAACTACTTTTAACTTTTCAAGCAACTGAAAGGAAGTCTTAAAAAGAGAAAACAAACAGAAAGAAAGAAAAAGAATTTAGAATTAGTTGCGTTAATTGTTTTTGCGTTGTCGGTAGAGTAGTTACGCATCGAAATCCGTTTTGCGCGGGTGACATCGTGCATGATGTTACATCTCCTCAATGTTATTTTACGTGCGTTTAAAAAAATAAATGTAGATTGGTTCTATTTTATCTTAAAGCCGTAAAAGCCATCAAAATTTACCCCCGTTGAGGCGTGTAAAGTGACACAGTGAAAAAGCCATTTAAATTCACGCCCGTTGAAGCGCGTAAAATAAGGCAATAATGGAAATTTAGTTTACGCTCTCTTTACACGACTCCGGGTTGCTTTTAACTACGGGTTGAAACACCGCAGAGAGTGCTAAAAATAAGTACTTCACATCAACCCGGGTTGTCAGTCTGCAATAGCGTATGGTTTGTTTCGAGCCTGACCCGGGTCAGCCTTTCTACCGATCAAAAACTAAGAACATGGTTCAGAAAGATGACAAACAAAAAACCTAGAAAGCATAACGAAATGGTGGGAGGTCCTGATGTACAAACTGAAAAAAGACGAAACAACATGGTTATTTGACTGAAAGTACCAACCCGGGCTACCTTTTGGCCCACTGTTTACAGGCAAGAATTGAAGAAATTTCAACGGTTCTCGCCGGGTCAAGTCTCGAGAAGGGTTACCCGGTGAAGGGGGCTGACCCGGCTTGACTACTGTTTTCATGTAAACGCTTATAAACATTTGACTGCAAAAGGGTTGCCCGCGGTGGTGATTCAACCAGGGGTGAAAAACAACCCGGGGTCGTGCAAAGAGGGCCTTAGGTTCAAACAGTGCAATTGGGATTTTAATTCGTTGTGGAAATATCCATTACTTCAGTTAAATACTAGAATCTGAAAGCAGCAATTTTCATTCTTACAACTGTCAACGGTATTAGCAATAACAGAAGGGAAGATGGAGATCTTTACTCATGAAGGATAAATCTTTAAGCATAGAGCATAGAACGCAGTTTAAAAAACTCTCAATATCTCTCAATACGTTTTACCACAGATCATATGTCACCCTCTTGGATAAACGAAAGGAACGCTACACTGAAATTTTGGTCAGAAACGTGACTTCACTTTTCATTCCAGACAGCTGAAAATCATTACGGGAAAAGTGATCAACTAATTATTTCTTACTCAGTTTGACATTTTGACATTTTGATATTTTGAAATATTGTTTACATTAAATTCTCCTTTTCAAGCAACATAAAATTTATCCTTGCAGTGTGACTGTTCTCCATGCATTAGCTCTGAGACCTGTCACTAGGAACTAAGTCCTCTATTGACGAGGTAGGTTGAGTGACTTTCTAAACTTCTTTACGCCGGATTCTTTATTCGCTCCTCAGAAAAGAACATTGTTTTGCTTTTTATTCAAACCTTCCTTTTTACCCAGAGCTAGGATGGTTGCCTTTTAACAGCATCTTTTGTAAATTCAAAGCCTGTTAAGCTGTTAAAATTCAAAGGAACTGTTTTGCTGTCAGTCTTGAGTAATTTCCGTTTCCACGGCGGTACTTCTTACCTAAGGAGATAAAGTGCTCCAGTACTAAGCAGACGGTACTGGAAATGTATGAGTAAAAACAAATAATAGCAAATCGGTTTTTTTTTTTTTTTAGCTATTTAAGTTGGGTCTGGTTTAGCCGAGTTTGAAATAAAAACGTGATCAAACAGGTGTTAAATCAAATAAATTATGCCACATTTTTTTTTGGAATATTTAAACCAAGAACTATGGAAATCCTTGAGCGTTCACCAAGTCTACAAAAAGAGATTTAGAAGAAAGAAGAAATTCATAAAATATTAAACTACAAGCATCAGCTATAATAAAACGTTTAGACGGACCTTTAGGTCAGAATGTTGCTGCGAAACCGACGATGAAATGTACTGCTTTTAGGCTTTGATCAACCGGTCGATGTAAAAGTTTTGTAGATTTCGTTTTTCGTTGTACGTATATCGCACTCTAAAAAGGAATTATTAATTAGTATAAGATGAGAGAAAAGCTGTATGGTGTAGGTCGGCTATTCTGAGGTAAGCAGATCAAGTATTAACAATTTACATGCCTTCAAGTTGTGCATTTTAAAACAGAGTTGCAGTTTTATTGTATTTCTATCTATATTTTTTTCTTGTTTGTTTTAATAATTTTCGATCAAACCAACATTATGTCTTTGCAGTGTGACTGTTTTCACTGCCGGCGCTACCTTGCAGGGATTAAAGTTTCCTGTTGAAAAGGTAGGTTCTATAATTATAGCTCTTCGATATCATTGTGTTTAAAAGTAAAGTCAATTTAAAATCTCAAAGAAATTTGTTTCCACGGCAATTCTCAGCGAATTGCGTTCGTTCTGTGTAGTCAAATTCAATTCTTTCCGTAGTCGCTTAGTCGCTTCCACGTTTTCAGCGTTTTAGTGGACTTTTTGGATCCAAAAAGGAGTCTTCGTCAAGTCTTCTTCTTTTAATGCGGAACAATATTTTTTTTTCCTGGCCAAGACTTAAACTTCACGTTGTTTTAATATGTCACAGGAAGGAAGATGAGTAAAATGATGAGTCTTTTTCAGCTTACCGTTGATAATTAAGAAACATAAATTATGCATTTTTAGGAAAATTGTAGATAACTGCTGCAAGTCAAAGGACTTTAGAATTAAACTTTTCAATCTGCCAAAAATTGTGACAAACCGATGAATGGGTGGTCTTCAGTTTGCGGGAACAATGGGCTCGCAGCTAATTAACTGCTTCTGAAAAATGAGAATTGTTCATTTCACACCATGCAGCTTGTAATTTCAAAGGCTTTTTCGCCGTTTTGTTCATTCTTTAGCCAAAGTTACATCTACGGAATAACAGTAAAAACAAATATTACCTCGCCTGCGTTGCAGCCGGATGTGCCATAAAATCCCCGATATTACCAAGTCTTGCCCCAATAATTGTTTAGAATAAAACGTTGAAAATAAAATTAGCACTTGTAGTTCAGCGAAATTTTAAGGCTAATATCCCAGATCTGATTGCTTTTAATTTTTGAAGCACCTGAAAGGAAGTCTTGAGGCAAAAACACAGCACGTAAGAAACGGAAATTTAGAATTGGTTGCGTTGTTTGTTTCTATGTTGTCTGTGGAGTAATTACGCGCCGAAACCCATTTCGCGCGGGCGACATCTTGCATTTACATCGGCTACAGGTTATTTTACGCACGTGTGGGCAACTTCAGTCTACGGCAAAAAATATTGAGTCAACATTTCTCGGCAAGGAAGCGAGCCGCGATACAAATGTACATTTGCACTTTTTTATTTTAAACCCCGTAAAAGCGGTTGAAGTTTACCCCCGTTTAGGTGTGTAAAGCAACACAATAAAAAAAGCCATTTAACTACACGCCCGCTGAAGCACGTAAAATAAGGCAACAGAGGAAATCTCGCTTAGGTTTTATGGCGAAAGAATGCAAAATATAGCGGCTGGGAAACGGTTCAATTGTGATTTTAATTCTTGGTCGAAATACCATTACCTCAGTTAATTAACAAATAAAGAAGCCTCGACTGTGCTCTGTTCTGTTGTAAAGCACGCAGGAAGCGGTAGAGCACGAAAGAAGTGTAGGGGAAAACACGAGACGAAGTCGAGTGTTTTTCCCCACTTCTTGAGTGCTCTACCGCTTCCTAAGTGCTTTACAACAGAACAGAGCACACTCGAGGCTTCTTTATTTGTTTTATGATAAAGAATCTAATAATTTCCCCACGCATTTGGCTGAATTTTCAAACCAAACTTTATTTTCCAAACGAACAAAAGTGGCGTCACCCGTGCACTGTTCTCTGATAAAGCACGCTAAAATAAGCCAATCACAATCCTTGTTAGAATTGTTCAAATAATTTGATTGGCTAACGAAGCGACAGCTGTCAATCACTAACTGGACTTCGGCTAAGCTTTCAGTTTCGAGTAGTTTGAGCGGCTTTTGAGAGAAGAACGATGCCTTCAAAGTTCGCTTTGAAGTTAATTTTTAAATACGGATCTAAAGGCAGGTGAAGGTTTATAGTCCAGAGGAATCCGGCCGTATCGTGGCCCATGGAAACGTGCACTTTTCCAGTGGAAATTACGAAACGCGAAGCTCAAAGCTTGTGGATGAAAATGCGAAATGCCGAGTTGAATTTGAAAGGAGCTACAGTTATTTACGGCTTGTAGCCGCATGCAGCAAGATTGCCCGAACTAGCGTAAAAGTTAGAAAGACTAAACGGCTCCCACTGGTTCTACTCCGAGCACAGAAGAGAATATCAGAGCAAGCTTTGCACTGAGCACTCGTCGGTTCACTTCGCTGAGATGACCGGAGAACGAGCGTTACTACACTGCATGTAAGTGTTGTTTGAGCAATTGAGCATTTTTACAAAAATAAAGCTTCTCATCATAAACAGAGACACTTCAATTGTTGTTTTCTATCATTGTTTTACTTCTTAAGTATAATTTCTGCCTTCGTAACAAATATAATGTCTTTTATCGAAGCACTGTTTAGGTTGAGAATTTGTTTATTTCGTTACGTGTTTTGTCGGCGGGAATCTAGCAAAACTTGTTATTTTAGTACAGTTTTAACAATGGTCTCTGTGAGCCATATTTACTACAGACAACTAGCTCGTTTCCATTGCGTTTGTCTGAATCACAGGGGATGTTTAATTTGGCGCAAATTTGTCAAAATTCCGACGCAAAAATTTGAAAGCCAAATTACCGTCATCAACCCGTGCTCTGTTCTCTGATAAAGCACGCACTTTCAGCCAATCAGAGCGCGCGTTATATGGAAACTTTATTATAAATACTAATATCTGAAAGC
This sequence comes from Orbicella faveolata, assembly GCF_042242905.1. Taxonomy (NCBI): domain Eukaryota; kingdom Metazoa; phylum Cnidaria; class Anthozoa; order Scleractinia; family Merulinidae; genus Orbicella; species Orbicella faveolata. Next base: position 1,306,458 of record NW_028301576.1, on the reverse strand, counting down.
AGCAAATTTTATCGTTTACATAGCCTAAAAGTGAGTGGCCTCAACATGTCAAAATATTGCATTTGCTGTTGTGCTATGTAAAAGACGGGACATTTGGAAGCCAAAATTATTTCAGTTATCATTTTACTAATAGAGTGCAACACCCCTTCAACGACTTCTATATTATGAATAACCAAAAAAAGTTTTTTTTTTTTGTCAGCACCGGTGGGCGTGCTGTCGTCCTATGTAAAAGACGGGACATTTGGAAACCAAAATTATTTCAGTTATCATCTTGTGAAGTATATATGAAATAATTCATGTGTACTGCGGTTGTAGATGAAAGTGAAGAATGATCATCGCAACAAAATTTTCCAATTTAAGCAACTGGAAAGGGGAAGCCTGAAAAAAATCAGGGTTTCAACGGGATTCGATACCGGTACGATGCTCTACCAACTGAGCTATGAAGCCACACATTGGGAGCGAGGTCAATTAATTGAGTTCATATCTTCCGTAGAGGAGTGAAATGATGTGAAGTATATATGAAATAATCCATATGTGAACTGCGGTTGTAGATGAAAGTGAAGAATGATCATCACAGTAAGTAATTGGGAAGAGGAAGCCTGCTGCTTCATAGCTCAGTTAGTAGAGCATCGCACCGGTATCGCGGAGGTCATGGGTTCGAATCCCGTTGAAGCCCTGATTTTTTTCAGGCTTCCTCTTTCCAATTGCTTGAACTGGAAAATTTACTGTGATGGTCATTTTTCACTTTCAGTTATCATTTTACTAGTAAAGTGCAACACCCCTTCAACGTTTCCTATATTACAAAATATCAAAAAGAAACGTTTTTTTTTTTTTTTTTGTCAGCACTAGTGGGCGTGCTGTCGTCCTATGTAAAAGACGGGACATTTGGAAGCCAAAATTATTTCAGTCATCACTTTAGTAGTAAAGTGCAACACCTCTTCAACGATTCCTATATTACGAATAATCACAATTTTGGAAAATAGAACCGCGAAAATGAAGACTAAATACACCCTTAAGACTTATAAATAATGTCATTGCCTGGCATTGTGTCCTAATCAGCTTCCCTTTTCTTTAGTAACGGGAATATCCTGCCTTAAGTCGTTAACGTCTTTCGCCGAACTATAAAGAGTGGAACAAAAATTACTAAAATGGCTATTTTTTTTATAAAAGGAATATATTAACAACACTTAAAAACACATAATTCCCAAGCAGCTAATTGAAACAAACATCAACAACTAAATGTTCCAATGCACAATAAAGGAAGAGGTGGCTATTGCTCTGGTACGTAAATATTGTCAAATAAGTTGTTTCGCAGGGAGTTGTCTCTATTTAGTTCGATATTCAAGAATGATTTCCATCAAAGTTTTATTCTTAGAAGACACACAAACACATTTCACTGAAAGATATATTTTAGACATATATTTCAAAAGCCACCATCTTCTGGTTCTTGTTTGAATACAGCTGATATTTGTCTACCCTGTCTGCTTGGTTTCTGATGCAAAATATGGCCAAAAACCGGATCATTGTGTCATGTACACAGCATTGCAATGATCAAGAATTGAATGTTGTTTTGTTCAATCACTACTCGTTTAGTGTAACATATTGGCATTTTACAACGTAAATACAGTAAAAACCCACCTACAAGAAGCTATATGTTTGAAGTCTTGCAAAATAGGTTCTTGTATCTTGGTGTAGCCATTGGCAATTTAAGCTAAGTAACTGTAGAAGCCGACAAGGACGAAAAATACAGGACACGTTATGGGTGTGCAGTCAGACGTCTCAAGAGACTGTAGAACATTTCAATGATATGTGGGTGTGGGTGTGATTTTTTGTTGTGTGTGTTTTTCTGTTGTGGGAAGAGTCGGATTAGTCTGAAAAGTAACGCATTAAATTGCTATGTCGAATTCTGCCGAGTCTTCGTCGTTTTATTTGGCCCGTACAGTGGGTTTTCAGTTAGGTTGTTAATCTCTAATATATAGATTTAGGCCAGCCTAAAAGCGGAGCTCCTCAGTTATTTTTCGGAATGTTGTTACTAATGAAAATAATCCAACTTGTATGAGGTAAATTGCGAATGATTTAATAGTTTCAGCCGGAACTAGTATTACATCAGCAGATCGAGGTGTAAGATGGTGTGATTATGAAATATAGAGCCATGATTTCAAGGATTTCTTGGAAGCCACCAAAAATCTTGATCACATAACAGAACGGTCTTCTGTGCTTTTTGGTGGCATTTCTTGTTCTTTCCTACCTTATTCAGAAAGACAAGGCATTGTTATTAATCATTATATTCTTCCTTAGCTAACATGGGGACTCCCACACAAAAGAAGTTTACACATTTTTTTGTTGTGGGGACTGATTGAAATGCAGTGGTTACAATATACTCAGTCCCTGAATCTCTACCAAATGAAATCTCACAAAAGTACCAAAACAGTATACATATGTGAAAAGTTGGAAAGTTTTGTTTTCTAACTTGTCCCCAAAGATACATTTAGCCATCTTCACTATTGTATGGAGTCTCCTCCTGCTGGACGGGTTTGCAATGAGCAAAATCACCCTCGCATGAATGGTAATTACGATATTTTTTTTTTTGCTGATCATGAATACTTGCATAGGCTTCTAATAATAATTTTATTATTCAATTTCAATGTGATTTGTTCTTTTTTTCGACTGGCATTGTGGACTACAAGAGCTGTTATTGGATTCCATTAATTAATTTTACTATGATTAAATTATACCAAGAATTATCAGTGAGCTAAGAGGAAGTTATATTATGTACATGTATTTTGTCTGCACTACACAACCAAATGCACTCAAAGGTTATGAGGCATGGGTACATTTGTCAGAAGAGCCCAGCATATCCAAGATATGTTTTGATTGACACATCAATTAAGATAATTTACAGCAAAATGGATAAAAAATACATCAATATCCTACATGCACCAAAGCCAGGAGAGGGGTTATAAGGCAATCGTTTAAACAACAGATTGAAATAATTTATAAATTAGAGAACACTATTTCTACAACAGAATGGAACAAATTAACCTTATCGGACATTGCGAATGGCAAGGCTGTCTGTAGAATGTCACAAATTTCTCAACCCTTTCTTTCTACAAAAATGCTAATCCTGCAACTTTGCTTAAGACCAGTTCTCCATTTCGTGTTGGCAAAATATCAATTTATGCCATGTCCAATGCAGAATATCACAAAATTGATTTAAAAGCTCAATAAATATCATTTTAAAGCCAAAAAGCCAATTATTTAAATAAACCATGAGTAAATTATCTCTAAGAAAAACTGATTAAATTAACAGGCACTTAAAAATAATTAGTTAATATGTGTTTCTTAATAATGTAATGCAGTGTATCTGTCACAATGTTGCAGCTAGGATATTACTACAAACAGGATGGGTTGCAGAACTGAACCTCCAAGTCAGTTTATTCAATGAACTTGGTGCAGAATTTATAATCCCATCAAGTTGTCTGTAAATACAGAGAAACCAAACAAAGCATTACAATCGTAAGTAATGAATTACTGAACTCTTTTACATGTACTGTATGAACAGTGTATGTTCCATTAATATTGGGGATCTCTCAGAAGCTGCATCCATGATAAATTAATTTGTTCCCAGATGCATTTGTTTATAGAACTTTTCACAAATTAATATCTCTGTCATAACAGTGACCTCTGTGTTCTCCAACAATTAGCACACAAGAAAAATACACTCAGTAAGATATTGTTTACAATAAAAATCAATGCCTATAAGCAATCATAAGGACCTTAAATTTATATTACCTCAGAAATATCTCACCAGGCCATGGTTGCTTTGAAAATCTTTGATGTTTTAATACAGGCTCCCCATCTGTAACCTGTTCATATATTGACTGACAGGAACAGGCATGTAATTCCTTTCTTTGATATACAGTGTACTTCATTGTTAGCTGTTTACTGAGTGTTAGTAGTGAATCAAATGCTAGGGGTTGGTACTCCAACTTTCACTGTGGCAGGCTCTGCCCTGAGATACAAAGCAAACTTACATAACTGTTATGAACTTCGCCACTTGCTTTCAAGAGCAAATGCAATTTGCTTCAAACAAGCAACTGGAACATTGAGGGTTACAACAATGTGCACCGTCCCAATCACAGGGTCATCCAGGCTGTTTGGTTGTACATATAACTGTACAACTGTATATGAGTTCAGCTTCCAGAAGAAAATCTGAGTTTGTCACGATAAATACTGATGTTCTTGCTTACTCAATGAATGAATGTGCAGTTCCAGAAGATATTCACACCCAACACCCATTCACGGCCAGTCTTTAGAAATTCCAAATTAAAGTATCAGGAATCAAGAGCTCTAATAGAGAAAAAACCTCCATGTGGGGTATGAATCTTTTCTTGAAGAAAACAATGTCTGAGAAATCATTAATTACAAAATAATGCTTAAGAAACATCTTACCTTACAGAGAATTTTGTAATCTAAACTGTCTGGCCAGTTCATATACATGTATTTGACAAGTTGACACTGGGCATGTTTGTAAATTTGTGCACTTCAACATCACATTACTATGTAGCACTGGCCAACTAAAAACAAACAGCATAATTTGGGTAATTAATATACACTGTACATTATTAGGTTGAAATATTGGTGTAGATTGTTGCACATCAACAGATACAGAAACTATTTGCACCTGAATCATAACGAGTGAAAAATCGTGCATGAGACATTTACATGTACATGTAACAGCCCTCCACCTCAGAACCATCACAGATATGATATGATATTTTTAAACTCTCTAAAATTTCAGATTATTCAAGATTAACATATGCACATACATCATCTGGGGCAACCCTAAAACACTGAATTTGGAAACCGAAATCCAGAATCCAGAATCTGGAATCCAGATATTATGAATGATGATAGAAATAATTCACTTCAGCAATGTCTAATAAATAAATATGAGCAAAAATCATTTTGTTGTTATTTATTTTCTTGGCTTTACTTCAGCCACAGACTGTAATTGCTAAAAAATTATTGACTAGTTCTGAACAACCCTTAGCTATATATCTGGCCCCGTTGTTCAAAAGCTGCATAAAGCTATTCATTGGGTACATCACTATCCAGTCAGGGTTACTGATTTTTTGGTAGTATCTGTCTCTATTGTCTGAGCAGGCTAAATAGGTGTCTAGTGTTTTTCTGCATTGGCATGTCACCAAGAGCCTTCATGCGGCTTTGCCACTCACACCCCCAGCCCAAACACGAGAGCCTGCTCATAGGCTAAGTTACCCATCTTTTGTTCAAGCTGGCCCTGGTGAGAGCCCGGTTCTTGTCTAGATCAAATTGCTCTGAGAAGACTGGTGAGCAGCACATTAACAACAAGCTATTATAGGATATTGCAGTGAGTTTCTGGCAGTCTTTTAGCATCTTTGAACAGCATGTGGTCTGATCTGTCAGCAAGTGAGAAGCAGACGGAAGTAAGTGTGCAACATTTCTACAAATTGTTTTAATATGATGGCCGCTAAGAATATGAAATGCTGATTTGTCACAGTATCAGTGTGGAAATTGTGTTAAGCTGGAATTGGTCTCGTATCTGTTGGAAAAATCAAATTTCATATTTAGATCAGATGGGTTAGCCCTTGGACTTCGAAATTGGGGGGCGTGACCATCAATGTACAGGGGGCTGCCACTGATGGATATCCTGTTCTCTATGACATTTTCTATCTTGTTCAGTATGTACTAGACATAAAGGATAAATTTATACTTCCGGTAAATTAAAGATCACTTATTAAACAAAATGGCAATTACCAGCAAGCTTATTTTAGACACTCTCGAGGTGCTTGGAATAAAATTAAGACGCACTTTACTGAGATTCTCATAATCATAGCCCTCACTAAAAATAACGGTTGCCCAATTTCAACAGACGGGGAATTTTCGTTTCAAAAAAGGTTAAGTTTGAGGTCCTTTTTACTTGGCAGCTTACTTTTTACAGTCAAAAAGCTAAGCAAAACAATTTTCGCGTATTTGAAGAACTTATTTTCTTTGATTTGCGGATTCCGGTTTCCAGTTTCTGGATTCCGGTTTTTGGTTCCAGATTCCGGATTCCGGTTTCTGGGTTTTAGGGTTGCCCCATATTTAACATATTGTTTGCTTCACATTCAGTTTACACATGGCTGTTATCCAGCATAGGCAGACTTCTAAGTTTTCCTTCAAAAATATATTGCAACAACTATTGCATCTTTCGTTACCTATTCTTGTGATGAAATGACACAAAATTCAAGAACAAGAAGTCATAAGCATAAAACTAACTTACATGGTAGTGCTTACAGTTCCTCTTACTGTCTGCATATGCTGTCCATAAACTGATGCTGCCTGGACAATGTACTCATTTTTCTGATCACACCTTTTAAAATGTCACTGTTATATAATTTGTCCTGAAAAAGCAATACATGAAATGTTATGCCTTTGGCACTCACCAAATACCTTCACATGATGTTAATGTACACCATATCAACATTCACAATTCTCTTTACTTTCATTGTAACTCTTTTGTGTCATTTTCCCTCACTTGAAGACAGGACTTCCACATTAGGTTATAATTTGCCTCTGGAATCTCTATGAATTCACAGGGAGTGATAACAATTAAATCATGACTAATTTTAGCAAAGGAGGTGTTCAAATGTCAGATTTTAATGCTAAGTTTATACAGTAACTTTACATTACTCTTCGTACATATATATAACCTCTCAATTATTGCACCTATAGACAGAAGGTGTGCTGGGGGAAGAAATGTTCTAAACTCTCTGAACTTTTCCCCCTTACCTGTAATAGGATGACTATTATGAACTACGGTTTGTAACCAACACCAACATCAGGTTATGTATACACATGTATATTTTATTGTCGTCTGTAATCATAAAAAATAAAAATTTAAAATCCTCCATAAAGTTCATACTCAATAACACTGCTACATGAAGTGCTGTCACTGGAAATCAATTTAAGTGAAACTGTTGCAACAGCTCTGCCAAAATTTTTCCTAGCAGTTAAGGCAGGATAACAGAATATACATGTACCACACAGCAAAGGCTAGAGATACACACATGTTAGTTATCAGTTAGGATTTGGTGAGCTTCTGTGCTGTAGGTATGGTGGAAAATAACAGATTATCAGAAATGAAGGTTCCTGAGACATTTTGACAGCACTGAGAGGAATTAATATATAAATTCACAAAAGAAGGAGAAGTTCTTGCCCTGTCTAGTTCTCTGTAATAAAAATATCATTTACATATGAGTCATTTGTAATATGTGGTTTGTGTTTAAAGCCGATATAATGCACACTCTGATTGGCCAATTCCAGTGCATTATTTACATTTACATGGTATACCTTGGTAAAACCATAAAACGTTGCGTGCGACTAAAATAAAAAATATAAAAAATAAAAAGAAATGCCTAATTCATAACAATTTAAAATACTCAACACTAAAACGAATGTAATTCTTTACTTGAAAATTATTCTCCTGTAATGCCCATGGGCCAATTACAGGCATGCTAAGAAGTCCTAACACAAAGTAAAAGGAAATTAAGAAAACTATTGCTTTTTTCCGGAAAATTGTAGCGACTGAAGACAATGATGGAACACTCTGAGAGTGCATTCTATCAACCTGATGAGATAAAATTTAAGGAGAATAGAGAATTCACGAAGTTATATCACAAACAAATTGGTACAGGACAGGAGAAAGGAAACTGTACAGCCAGGAAGAAACTGAAACTTTCTTCGACCAGCAAAAAAGTATGCACGCACAACAAAGAAAACAGTCAGTGACATTCATTTAATAAGTTAGTAAATAAAGAATTAGTGTGAAGAAGAGAGCAAAGAGAGAGAAAGTGGAGATAGGAGAGCGCTCTCTCCAACTAAATTGTGTATATATGTATGTAAAAGTTATTCTTATTACTGAGAAATGGTCAGGGCAAGAACTTCTATTACACTGTTCAATTTACCGAGTTAATTAGTACTATCTCACTTTTTTGGAACATTTCCATATTAAGTGTAAATACCGCATTGGGGAATAACCTCTTATTAAGAAAATAGGGTCCATGTACCCCCAACCAAAAGCAATGGCACAAATAACATGAAATAGCCAATCAAAATCAAAGCAGAGCTTTATTTGCAGACAGGATTGCCATGCATAATCGTCTACTCGACATTTTGGACTATATAAGCATTTCACCAAACCGAACTAATTGGACAGACAACAAAATAAAACGAGGAAATCTACATTATAAACACAAGATGCATATCACTACATCTGAGCTCGAGTATCAACAGCAAATCCCTTTTCAATGAACGGTGACCGAATAAAAGAGAGGATAAAGAAAATTCGTTTAAGCTTGCGGTGTTAAAGTTTAAAAATTATTCACACTTAAATTTGAATATTACTGAGAGTCTGTATTTTTGCCGACGGCTTAATTTAGCTTTGCAGTCATTTTATTGGCAGTAGCTTTACCAGTCTTCAACCAATTTAACCTCGGAATTCACAAAAGCATTTCGCCAAACCGAATAAATTGAACTAACAAAACGAGGAAATCTCCATACTTTGTAATCACAATATGCAAATATTCACATAGGAACAAAAGTAAATTTAGCAAATCCTGTTCGCTTCGGCTTAAAATGGTTTGTAGACCTTTCTTGGTTCAGTTTTCAACAACAGAAGAACAAATTTTAGCAGTCTACGAAGCGGCAGTGCTAACTAAATCAGAGAAAACTTCAAAATTCGCCCGGCCGTGTTTACAAGTACGATTTTGGTTAAGCTTATTTTTAGATGTGAGGTTATAAGCTTAAATTGACGACCTCCAACCTCCAAAGCGACCCACGTGTTATTGTTTAGAGACGAGCGAAATTAAAACGATGCAATTTTTAAAATCTCTTACAGCATGGCTTCAAATAAGGAAGACTTTTAATGGATTCCAATTGAAAATAAGCTTATATCGCCGAGGAAACTTGTTAGTTTTCATAGCAAACGCAACAACAAAAGTCACTTACCGCAAGTTGGCAATTCAGTTCGGCCAGTGTAAATCTTCCGGGCAGAAACTTGCAGCAAAAGTTGTGAAGACTAAACTGAAGTTATATTTTCGATAGATCAACGAATCAACCACTTCTCTCCGTTACGTTTACTGTTTTGCAATTTCTCTAAAACACTCGGGTACGTTTGATTTCTCTTGTTCATCACCTGACCAAATCAGGTGACTTTTGAATTTTCTTGCACGGCTGCACAGCATCACGTTCGCGCGAATTTTGAACTTGGCCATGGAGAGTTCGGCAGTCTTCTGAATCAATTTGTCGGGTACTTTCGCCTCCTTTCTATAGCCCTCGTCAGCTTTGGTTCACGGCATTGTTCGGTATATTATTTCACCTCCTTTCTCTAGCTCTTGACTAGCTATAATTCACGGCATTGTTCAGTACTGTTTCGCCTCCTTCCCCAGCGCTGGCCCGCTCAGTCTTTTTCGCGATCTTCTTCGCTACTTCTTTGCCTGTTAATTCTTGCTTTCTGTCTTTTGCTTCAGCGCAACCCTGTCTTAAAAATATTAAATCAACCTCCGCTATCGTTTTTCTTTAAAAATCCCGCCAAGAAAAATGGCATTCACCCGCTACCAACTGAGGGTGCATGTCTCTGTCAGCCTATTAGTTTGAGTATGGCCGCCATCTTGCGCGACTCCGTCGTCGTCGTCGTCGTCGTCGTCGTCGTCGTCGCCGTCGTGCGTACACGCCCACGAGCAATACCGCTAGCCATGATAACCATGAGAAAATCAATTCATGGGTTTCCTTTTCTTCCTTATATGGGTATGGGGCTCCGCCGGAGCTCCGCTATGAAGGAAATATATGAGGTGATTACCAGAAAAATAAATAAACCTAGGTTTCAAACCGTTTGGTCCTTGAATATGCAGTATTTATTCACATTTATTCTGCCGAGTCTTCGTTGTTTTACTGGGGCCCCTACAATAGGTTTTCAATTAGGTTCTTAATTTCTATGAAGGAGATGTATGAGTTGATTGCCAGAAAAATGAATAAACCTAGGTTTCAAACCGTTTGGTCCTTGAATATGCAGTATTTATTCACAATTGTGTTATGTCTTTTCTTGTAATGTAAATTTGCAATCTCAAAGTCACACCGCCTAGGCTACAATGTTCATCATAATTTAACTGTAGCCCACGTACATATCAGAGCTTGCTTGATCCTGCTTGGTTAAAGAGGTGCTTATGTTTTTGGCTATTAAAATAGCAAATTTCTGCCAGTAGGTTCTAATAAATACATCACCGTGTTCTTACGTAAATACATGCAGGGTTTTACTGTAACACAAATCTGGAAGAATGATCAACGGCCTTAGTCATCACTGATCATCACTGTCTTGACTAGTGAAAGATATATTGCATCTTGCTTGCATGGTTGTTACTGCCTATTGTTCAATACTTGTAAATTCACTGATATCTATGCGAAGTTAGGCCAATACAGTATTATTAAACATTTCAGTGTTCTGCAAGCAGAATAGAAGAAGGGGTGAATTATTACCCAGGCAGTGAGGCTCTGGGTTTAGATTTCGGCTTTCTTTTTTTCTGCGTTCAGTCACAAATCGCCGTCTCGTCACTAAAGCGCATGCGCCACCTGTGCATGCGTACAGCGCATGGAATTTACAGAGGTTGTCGTCGAGAAAAGTTAGCACGGATTCCATGATTTCTAGGGCAATGAAATCACATACAAAGGAACACACCGTTCAAGGTAGACCAACACTAAAGGACGTTAAGCGTTTTCGGAACGGGTCGCTGCAAGCCTTACGAGAGATCAATTTACGAGCGAACATTTTGAGTGAATCATGAATCATGTTATACCAAAGGAGTCATCAACCGGGGCTATCAACTCTTCAACTTGATAAAAAGCATCTCCAGAAGCGTCTTCGTATTTTTAGACGCGATCGTGAACCAAGCAGAATCCCAGCACGAGCTCAAGAACGTCTGAGCAACAAGAGCAGAAAGGTTAGAGAATTTGTTTACGAATTCATCCGTTCGAGTACACCTAAGTAAAATGCTCTGCGAAACTTCGTAAAGTATTATAAAGATAAAATCTCGAACTAGACGATACTCTCTCGTTATTTGCTTGTAACAGAGTTATGTGTCTTAACAAGAGTGAAACTCATGTAGCGAATTATTGTACATTTAAGCTGAAAGAAACTAATGATGTATGTCAGTGACCCCAGCAAAACAATTCTTGGTTTGCACTGTCACGCAATCCTGACGCAATAAAAAATTTATTCTAAAACCATTTACTGGATAAAATCAAGAAATTGTGACGTTATAGGAGATTAATAAAGATGACACTCCTCGAATTTTTAGGTCTGTGCGTTTTCCCAAGCTCAGATATTCGTCGAAATATTTTGCACAAATTTACAGAGACCAGTATGGAACCGCCATGTTGGTGT